>NC_090179.1:47042940-47165440 GCF_024679245.1 Pseudorasbora parva
TTGGACTAGAAACAAGACAAAAATACTGAGTAAGAAGAGCATTTTTTGCAGTGTATAGTAAAGTGTGATTTATTCCTGTGATCAAAGCTGAGTTTATCATCATTACTCCAGTCTTCAGTGTCACATAATCCTTCTCTAATCACTCTCAGATGAGGATGCTCAAAAAAAGTTCATATTTTTCAAAAAAGTTCTGTGATGTGTTTTATTCTTCAGGATGAAAAGAGAGAATGATTATTAACATTATACATCAGTGTATAATTATCATATGGTCATATTGCTGATATTGTGTGATCCCCCAGAGATTGATTGACATCTATATTTGTTTATAGATTTTTTTTAATTATTATTATTTTTAATTATTTGTTCCCTTTGTATTTGTTACACTGTATTTAGTTGTTCCATTTGTATCTGTTTCATTGTTATTAGCGTTATATCTTGTTACATTTTTTGTTTCATTTTATTAGTTTACATTTTTTTCATTTTTTTTTATTATTTTGTTTTCTTTTTTTAACCATTCACTGAGAATTTACAGTATTTTTACAGTATTGTTTAGGAAGAAGTCTCTTCTGATGTGAATGTGTAGTAAAGTGTACACTCTAAAAACACCAATTAATAAAATGTTGGAAGAGCAAAAAAATATCTGTTGAACTAATTTTCTTACTTGTGGTTAGTTAAGAAGACATATTATATTAAGTCTGAAGAAATATATTTGAAAAACATTAAATTAATTGATATTTTCAAATCCAGTTAACTTTTAGAATTGCAAATGTATGACTGGACTAAAAAACACAAATCTAGTCAATGTTTTATATAAAAATAGGCTATTAAGGCCAAAACAATATTTTACACACATAGTTTATTACAGTAAATAGATTTCTGTTTGTGCTGTAGAAATAGGCTGTAAGAAACATTCGGTAATAGCCTATATCAGAACAACATTTGTGAAATGAGATGTATTTTCCATGTTTGTTTTTTTTATGATGGTATCTGCATTATGATGGATCCTACAACACTTCTATTACATATTTAATATAATTTTAATATTGAAGTCAAGTTTGAGCCAAAAACAATTTTTTTAATTCAGGTTACAATTTCTAGAATGAAATTGAGTGAAAGTAAAAAATCTGTGGAACTAGTTACTAAATAATAATTAGTTAAAAGCACTTCACTTTTTTTTTACAGTGTAATGAATTCCTGAGATTAAAGATGAATTTAGTACCCGCACTGCAAAAAATGCTTTTCTTACTCAGTATTTTTGTCTTGTTTCTAGTCAAAATATCTTAAAATTCTTACATTAAGAAACATTTACTTGACAAGCAAAAGTAATTGTCTTGTTTTGGGGAAAAATAACTCAAAATGAAGAGAGTTTTTGCTTAAAATAAGATAAATAATCTGCCAATGGGGTGAGGAAAATAATCTTAACTCAAACAGAAAACAAGATTATTTTTCTCACCCCATTGGCAGATTATTTTGCTTTCTTAATTTTGAGTTATTTTCCCCAAAACAAGAATATTACTTTTGCTTGTCTAGTAAATACTTCTTGTTTTAATAATTTTTAGATGTTTGGACTAGAAACAAGACAAGTAAGAAAAGCTTTTTTTGCAGTGTAATATGAAAGTTCATATTTTTCAAGAAAGTTCAGGATTCTTTGATGTAAAGAAAGCACGATTAGTAACATTATAAATCAGTATAAAACTATCATATGTTCTTATTGCTGATATTGTGTGATTTCTCCCCCAGAGATTGATTGACAAATCGAAGGTGACGTGTCTAAAATGGCTGCCCAAGTCGGAGAACCTCTTCCTGGCGTCCCACGCCAGCGGCCATCTCTACCTCTACAACGTGGAGCACCCGTGCGGATCCACGGCGCCTCAATACTGCCTCCTCCGGCAGGGCGAAGGCTTCTCCGTATACTCCTGCAAGACCAAAACGCCCCGCAATCCTTTACTCCGCTGGGTGGTCGGCGAAGGAGGCCTAAATGAGTTCGCATTTTCGCCCGACGGCGTTCATGTGGCGTGTGTGGGGCAAGATGGCTGCCTCCGTGTCTTCCATTTCGACTCTATGGAGCTGCAAGGAGTGATGAAAAGCTACTTCGGAGGCTTGTTGTGTGTCTCATGGAGTCCCGATGGGAAGTACCTAGCCACTGGCGGAGAGGATGATCTGGTTACGGTGTGGTCGTTCGCGGAAAGCCGAGTCGTTGCGCGAGGACACGGGCATAAATCTTGGGTAAATGTGGTGGCGTTCGACCCGTTTACAACGCATCTGGAGGACGATGAGCCGATGGAGCTCAGTGGGAGCGAGGAGGATCTCCAGCAGGGGGCGCTGCATTTTGGGCGCGTACGCACAAGTAGCACACTTTCCCGCCTTTCCCGGCATAGCTCGAAAGGTGGTGCGTCGTCCGTATCGTACCGATTTGGATCCGTCGGGCAAGACACCCAGTTTTGTTTGTGGGATCTGACGGATGACGTCCTGTATCCGCGGCTTCCGCTATCCCGCGCGCTAACGAACACCTTCGGCCCATCGGCGACATCCGCGGCATTAAACAACACCAGTGGAAGCAGCGGAGTCGAAGGTCACCATCATCCGCCGCATCAAACGTCTACATTGCCGCTACCTTTACCTCGCTCGCTTTCGCGCTCGAATTCCCTTCCGCATCCGGCCGTCGCGAACACCTCCAAAAGCCAGGGGGCGACAGAGAGCGTGGTCGGCACAACCGGATCCGGCGCCGGAGGAAGCGCGCCTTTTAGCATCGGCCGCTTCGCTACGCTATCCCTGCAAGAGCGAAAATCGGACAAATCCGGGGTGGGAGGGGAAAAGGAGCACAAGCGCTACCACAGCCTCGGCAACATCAGCAAAAGCAACGATAAGATCAACGTGGCGCCGCGCAGCAGCCGATTGGACGGCGCGAAGGTCTTGGGAACCACGCTGTGTCCGCGCATGAACGAGGTGCCGCTTCTGGAGCCGCTGGTGTGCAAGAAGATCGCCCACGAACGCCTCACCGTACTCGTCTTCATGAACGATTGCATCATCACCGCGTGCCAGGAGGGCCTCATCTGTACTTGGGCTCGACCCGGCAAAGCGGTGAGTCCCGGTCTGAACGTAAAGCCTTTCAAAATGCACACAATTATAGCTGCAAACAGCATTTAACAGGGTTCAGTCCTGTAACCACCTGGCAATTATCTAAGAAAACAAAGGTTTAGAAGCTTTTTACCAGTTATCGAGGTTTAACCAATAGCTTAGGACTAGTTAGTCCCGATCTAAACGTAAAGCCTTTCAAAACACAAAATGATAGCTGCAAACAACATTTAACGGGGTTCAATCCTGTAACCACCTGGCAATTGCAGGAAATTTACTAAGGAAAAATATGTTTAGAAGCTTTGTATCAGTTATCAAGGTCTTACCAATAGCTTATTACTACTTAGTCCCGATCTAAAGATAAAGCCTTTCAAAATGCACAAAATTATAGCTGCAAACAGCTATAACGGGGTTCAATCCTGTAACCACCTGGCAATTAACTAAGGAAACATAGGTTTAAAGGCTTTTTATCAGTTATCGAGGTTTAGCCAATAGCATAGGACTAGTGAGTCCCGATTTAAACGTAAAGCCTTTCAAAATGAACACATTATAGCTGCAAACAACATTTAACGGGTTTAATCCTGTAACCACCTGGGAATATTCTAAAGGAAACATTAGTTTAGAAGCTCTTTATCAGTTATCAAGATTTAGCCAATAGCTTAGGACTAGTTAGTCCCGATCTAAACATAAAGCCTTTCAAAACACACACAATTGTAGCTGCAAACAATTTTAAAGGGTTCAATCCTGTAACCACCTGGGAATTAACTAAGGAAACATAAGTTTAGAAGATTTTTATCAGTTATCGAGGTTTAGCCTATAGCTTAGGACTAGTGAGTCCCAATCTAAACGTAAAGCCTTTCAAAATGCACAATTATAGCTGCAAACAACATGTAACAGGGCTCAGTCCTGTAACCACCTGGCAATTAACTAAGGAAAGAGGTTTAGAAGCTTTGTATCAGTTATCAAGGTTTTTATCAAAGACTCAAGACCCATATTTTGCTGCTGTTATGTGACAAGTGATATTAGGACAACTGCGTCTGAAATATATCACCCGGTGGCTCTTTTTGGTACTGCAATCTTACAGGAACCTACATTTTTGTGATATCAACTTCAAATTTGGAACACAACTTGCTTAGACATGAAGTACCAATTTAAGATTCCAACTCATTTAGTGAAATGTATATAACTCGTGCTGTTTCTTGTGTTTTTGCTCTAGCATCCGCCTCAACCGCTGTCAGCACAGAATGGAAACTCGCCGAGCGGGACTGTCGTATAGCTGAAGCCTCATCCCGAAAGCTTCACCCAAATGTGTCCTCCATCCACGCTTTAGTTGCACATTAACGCCACATGTAAATGCACACGGGACCACGACGCCCAGCAAACGATCGAAGATCGAGACTCTTCTTTGCAGGAAACCCTGCTGGCCTCTTAATAACACTGCAACAGCCACGGCCATTTTACTCTTTATTTATTTATTTGATCGTTAAGTCTTCTATTGTACATATTTAGACTACTCTATAATGGAATAATTAATATATGAAGATCCTATATTGTACATAGCGACGGATGCATTGAATGTTTGCAGACTGTAGGAAGCTGAGCACTGCAAAAAATGCTCCTTATTTAGTATTTTTGTCTTGTTTCTAGTCTAAATATCTAACAATTCTTAAATCTAGATGCGGTTACTAGATAAGATATTTTTGCTTGTTTTTAAGGGGGGGCTAAATTAATCGTATTTCTGTTCGGAAACAAGAAACAATATTTCAATCAGAAATCAGATTATTTTTCTCACCCCATTGGCAGATCTTTTTGCTTGTTTTAAGTTAAAACTTACTTCATTTTGATTTTATTTTTGAGAAAACAAGGAAAAATATCTTATGTCATTTTACTTATCTAGTAAATGCATCTTGATTTAAGAATTTTTAGATATTTAGACTAGAAACAAGACTAAATGACTAAAGTATGAAGAGCATTTTTAGCAGTAAGGATGTGTTGTGCTAGCGCTTCGATGCAAAAAATGCTCTTCTTACTTAGTATTTTTTTCTTGTTTTCCAGTCCACGTATCTAAATATTCTTAAGTAGATCAGTAAAATGACATAATTTTCCTTGTTTTCTTAAAAATAATATAAATAATTAATTGTTTTTTAGCTTAAAACGGGCTAAATTAACCGCCAGTGGGGTGGGAAAAATATTATTTCTGATTGAAATCTTGTTTCCAAACAGAAACAAGATTATTTTTCTCACCCCATTGGCAGATTATTTATCTTATTTTAAGCAAAAACTCTCTTCATTTTGAGTTATTTTGTCCCAAAACAAGACAATTACTTTTGCTTGTCTAGTAAATACTTCTTGTTTTAAGAGTTTTTAGATATTTAAACTGGAAACAAGACAAAATTACTAAATAATAAGAGCATGTTTTGCAGTGTTCATAAGCTGTGGGATGGTTCGAGTTTTCCGCCTCTTAGATTAGAGATTAACACGGTTAATGTCGTCTAGAAATGGTGTAGGAATCGTGAAAGTGAGATTTTATATATATTTGGTACGTTTTTTTGCCAAGCAAGCACCATCGCCGCTGAATGAAATGGTTTTGGACTGTTCAGATTTGGCCTTGTTGAAACTCGTTTAACTCTCGTAGCATCGGCTGGTCCACACACTGCAGAAAATGCTCTTCTTACTCAGTATTTTTGTCTTGTTTTCAGTCCAAACATCTAAAAACTCTTAAAACAAGAAGTATTTACTAGACAAGCAAAAGTAATTGTCTTGTTTTGGGAAAAATAACTCAAAATGAAGAGAGTTTTTGCTTAAAATAAGATAAATAATCTGCCAATGGGGTGAGAAAAATAATCTTAATTCAAACAGAAAACAAGATTATTTATCTCACCCCATTGGCAGATTATTTATCTTATTTTAAGCAAAAACTCTCTTCATTTTGAGTTATTTTCCCCAAAACAAGACAATAATTTTCTCTTGTCTTGTAAATGTTTCTTAATGTAAGTATTTTTAGATGTTTGGACTAGAAACAAGACAAAAATACTGAGGAAGAAAAGCATTTTTTGCGGTGTACACCTGCTTATGCCTCTTGCTAAATTTTGCACATTTCCCGGTTGATTTGAGCTCGACTATATTAAGAAGTGTGTGTGTGTGTGTGTGTGTGTGTGTGTGTTGCGTCATGCAGACTTCTCGAACGGCGTTCAGCAGCAGATGGGCTTTAGCTGTGTTTCCATCGACTCTTCCTGGGGATATTGTGTAAGAAACGCTGAGATGCGCAGACGCTTAAACGTATTTTCATTATCTTTATTATGCGAAGACAGGCGTATAAACACACTACTGAATATATCCCTCACAAACTCAGGCTGTGATTGGAGGACTGGCCTAACCAACGGACCAATGGCGTCACAGCGTCTCGAATGTTGGTTTGGTGGCTCTAAAACGCCTGAGTCAAAGTGTGTGTGTGTGTCACCTGACGTGCTAAGACAACACTCATTTATTGTGTGTGTGTGTGTGTGTGTTTCACCTGACGCTCTGAGACGACTCGTGTGTGTGTGTGTGTGTGTGTGTGTGTGTGTTTCACCTGACGCTCTGAAACGACTCGTGTGTGTGTGTGTGTGTGTGTGTGTGTGTGTGTGTGTGTGTGTGTGTGTGTGTCACCTGATGTGCTAAGACAACACTTATTGTGTGTGTGTGTGTGTGTGTTTCACCTGACGCTCTGATACGACTCGTGTATGTGTGTGTGTGTGTGTCTGTCACCTGACGTGCTAAGACAACACTCATTTATTGTGTGTGTGTGTGTTTTCATCTGACACTGAGACGACACTCATTTATTGTGTGTGTGTGTGTGTGTGTGTGTGTGTGTGTGTGTGTGTGTGTGTGTGTAATGTGTGTGTGTGTGTGTGTGTGTGTGTGTGTGTGTGTGTGTGTGTGTGTGTGTGTGTGTGTTGAGGTGATGACTGCTCTCTTGAGCACATCGGATGGAAACGCTGCTTTATTCGCAAACGTTTTATGCCATATTCCATTTTACGCATAAATTATATTCGCTAGTTTGGATGTAAACACAGCTAATGTCTTATCCTGTCAGTTCCGAACGTTAGGCCAACATTCCGTTTCATCTTCAAATTATCGGAACGTTACTTTTGAATGTTCTGTGAACGTTCCGAGTTGTAACATTTAAAAAAAAATCGTCAGCTGATCGTTCCATTAAAGATGTTTCTGTGTAAACGTTTCAGAGACCAGATAACTGAAGGTGAGCGACGCACACACACTCTCACACACACATTCACACACACACACACTCTCTCTCTCACACACGCACACTCACTCACACACACTTACTCACACACACACTCTCACACACACACACACACACACACACACACACACTCACTCTCTCACTCACACACACACACACACTTACTCACACACTCACACTCACACTCTCTCTCACACTCACACTCACTCACACGCACTCTTACACAAACACACACTCTCTCACAAACACACACTCTCTCACTCACACACACTCACTCTCACACTTACTCACACTTACTCACACTCACACACACTCACTCTCACACTTACTCACACTTACTCACACTCACACACACTCACTCTCACACTTACACTTACTCACACACACTCACTCTCACACTCACACACACGCACATACACTCACTCTCACACACTCACACACATGCACACGCACACACACTCACAGACACTCTCACACTCCCTCTCACACTCACACACACTCTCTCACACACTCGCACACACACACACACACACACACACACACACACTCCCTCACACTCACACACTCGCACGCACACACACACACACACTCCCTCTCACACTCACTCACGCACACACACACACTCACACTCACTCACACTCACTCACACACACACACACACACACACACTCGAGAGGCAGCTCGTGTTTTAGCCAGAACTCATTCCCAGCTAATCACAGAACATGTGATGGACGGTGTGTGTGTGTGTATGCTTAACACTTGCGTCTCATTTGTGTTTATTATTATTATTATTATAATTGTTTTATTCTCAGATATTTTGGGACTTTAATGTAATTGTCTTTGCTGTTTAACTGGAGAGGCAGTGGAGCGATTCCTGGATTTTTTAAACTTCTGCGTAAATGACGCCACCTCTTGTGTTTTTATAATTGTTTGCTCTTCTTTTTTTGCACATCATTCCGTTCTGATGTTTTGTCTCATTGGTGTGTGAGTGTGTGAGTGTGTGAGTGTGTGTGTGTGTGCATCAGATGTCGACATAGGAAAATGGAGGATTTCAGTGAAGCCATCCCTTCACTGCAAAAAATGCTCTTCTCACTCAGTATGTTTGTCTCGTTTCTAGTCCAAACATCAAAAAATTCTTAAAACAAGAAGTATTTACTAGACAAGCAAAAGTAATTGTCTTGTTTTGGGGAAAAATATCTCAAAATGAAGAGAGTTTTTGCTTAAAATAAGATAAATAATCTGCCAATGGGGTGAGAAAAATAATCTTAATTCAAACAGAAAACAAGATTATTTTTCTCACCCCATTGGCAGATTATTTATCTTATTTTAAGCAAAAACTCTCTTCATTTTGAGTTATTTTTCCCAAAACAAGACAAAAATACTGAGTAAGAAAAGCCTTTTTGCTGTGTTGACACAGCTTTCCTTTACTATGGTTGCGTTTCCGCTGCATGTGTTTTTATTCAGCACACGGTTATATGCCTGAGTCCGGCCAATATCACAATATACAGTTTGTAAATGAGAATCTGTTATTAAAACATCAAATACTCCTGC
Organism: Pseudorasbora parva; assembly: GCF_024679245.1. Classification (NCBI taxonomy): domain Eukaryota; kingdom Metazoa; phylum Chordata; class Actinopteri; order Cypriniformes; family Gobionidae; genus Pseudorasbora; species Pseudorasbora parva. The sequence goes on from NC_090179.1 coordinate 47,051,813, forward strand.
AGTGCCGTGTTATTCTTCATGACTGCACTACAGAACACACTTCATTCAGACGAGAGGAAGCGCTTTTATTCTGCAGGTTCTCCGAGCGTTACTTGAACGTCCTCCGAGCGTTACGTGAACGTTCTCCGAGCGTTACGTGAACGTTCTCCGAGCGTTACGTGAACGTCCTCCGAGCGTCACTTGAACGTCCTCCGAGCGTTACGTGAACGTCCTCCGAGCGTTACTTGAACCTTCTCCGAGCGTCACTTGAACGTCCTCCGAGCGTCACTTGAACGTCCTCCGAGCGTCACTTGAACGTCCTCCGAGCGTTACTTGAACGTCCTCCGAGCGTTACGTGAACGTTCTCCGAGCGTTACGTGAACGTTCTCCGAGCGTTACGTGAACGTCCTCCGAGCGTCACTTGAACGTCCTCCGAGCGTTACGTGAACGTCCTCCGAGCGTTACTTGAACCTTCTCCGAGCGTCACTTGAACGTCCTCCGAGCGTCACTTGAACGTCCTCCGAGCGTCACTTGAACGTCCTCCGAGCGTTACTTGAACGTCCTCCGAGCGTTACTTGAACGTCCTCCGAGCGTCACTTGAACGTCCTCCGAGCGTTACGTGAACGTCCTCCGAGCGTCACTTGAACGTCCTCCGAGCGTCACTTGAACGTCCTCCGAGCGTCACTTGAACGTCCTCCGAGCGTCACTTGAACGTCCTCCGACCGTCACTTGAACGTCCTCCGAGCGTTACTTGAACGTCCTCCGAGCGTCACTTGAACGTCCTCCGAGCGTTACTTGAACGTCCTCCGAGCGTCACTTGAACGTCCTCCGAGCGTTACTTGAACGTCCTCCGAGCGTTACTTGAACGTCCTCCGAGCGTTACTTGAACGTTCTCCGAGCGTTACTTGAACGTCCTCCGAGCGTTACTTGAACGTCCTCCGAGCGTTACTTGAACGTCCTCCGAGCGTTACTTGAACGTCCTCCGAGCGTCACTTGAACGTCCTCCGAGCGTCACTTGAACGTCCTCCGAGCGTTACGTGAACGTCCTCCGAGCGTCACTTGAACGTCCTCCGAGCGTTACATGAACGTCCTCCGAGCGTTACGTGAACGTCCTCCGAGCGTCACTTGAACGTCCTCCGAGCGTTACTTGAACGTCCTCCGAGCGTCACTTGAACGTCCTCCGAGCGTTACTTGAACGTCCTCCGAGCGTCACTTGAACGCCCTCCGAGCGTCACTTGAACGTCCTCCGAGCGTTACTTGAACGTCCTCCGAGCGTTACTTGAACGTCCTCCGAGCGTCACTTGAACGTCCTCCGAGCGTCACGTGAACGTCCTCCGAGCGTCACTTGAACGTCCTCCGAGCGTCACTTGAACGTCCTCCGAGCGTCACTTGAACGCCCTCCGAGCGTCACTTGAACGTCCTCCGAGCGTCACTTGAACGTCCTCCGAGCGTCACTTGAACGCCCTCCGAGCGTCACTTGAACGTCCTCCGAGCGTTACGTGAACGTCCTCCGAGCGTTACTTGAACGTCCTCCGAGCGTCACTTGAACGTCCTCCGAGCGTCACTTGAACGTCCTCCGAGCGTTACGTGAACGTCCTCCGAGCGTTACGTGAACGTCCTCCGAGCGTTACTTGAACGTCCTCCGAGCGTCACTTGAACGTCCTCCGAGCGTCACTTGAACGTCCTCCGAGCGTCACTTGAACGTCCTCCGAGCGTCACTTGAACGTCCTCCGAGCGTCACTTGAACGTCCTCCGAGCGTCACTTGAACGTCCTCCGAGCGTCACTTGAACGTCCTCCGAGCGTCACTTGAACGTCCTCCGAGCGTCACTTGAACGTCCTCCGAGCGTCACTTGAACGTCCTCCGACCGTCACTTGAACGTCCTCCGACCGTCACTTGAACGTCCTCCGAGCGTCACTTGAACGTCCTCCGAGCGTTACGTGAACGTCCTCCGAGCGTCACTTGAACGTCCTCCGAGCGTTACGTGAACGTCCTCCGAGCGTTACGTGAACGTCCTCCGAGCGTCACTTGAACGTCCTCCGAGCGTTACTTGAACGTCCTCCGAGCGTTACTTGAACGTCCTCCGAGCGTTACTTGAACGTCCTCCGAGCGTTACTTGAACGTCCTCCGAGCGTTACTTGAACGTCCTCCGAGCGTTACTTGAACGTCCTCCGAGCGTTACTTGAACGTCCTCCGAGCGTCACTTGAACGTCCTCCGAGCGTCACGTGAACGTCCTCCGAGCGTCACTTGAACGTCCTCCGAGCGTCACTTGAACGTCCTCCGAGCGTCACTTGAACGCCCTCCGAGCGTCACTTGAACGTCCTCCGAGCGTTACGTGAACGTCCTCCGAGCGTTACTTGAACGTCCTCCGAGCGTCACTTGAACGTCCTCCGAGCGTCACTTGAACGTCCTCCGAGCGTTACGTGAACGTCCTCCGAGCGTTACGTGAACGTCCTCCGAGCGTCACTTGAACGTCCTCCGAGCGTCACTTGAACGTCCTCCGAGCGTCACTTGAACGTCCTCCGAGCGTCACTTGAACGTCCTCCGAGCGTCACTTGAACGTCCTCCGAGCGTCACTTGAACGTCCTCCGAGCGTCACTTGAACGCCCTCCGAGCGTCACTTGAACGCCCTCCGAGCGTCACTTGAACGCCCTCCGAGCGTCACTTGAACGCCCTCCGAGCGTCACTTGAACGTCCTCCGAGCGTCACTTGAACGTCCTCCGAGCGTCACTTGAACGTCCTCCGAGCGTCACTTGAACGTCCTCCGAGCGTCACTTGAACGTCCTCCGAGCGTCACTTGAACGTCCTCCGAGCGTCACTTGAACGTCCTCCGAGCGTCACTTGAACGTCCTCCGAGCGTCACTTGAACGTCCTCCGAGCGTCACTTGAACGTCCTCCGAGCGTCACTTGAACGTCCTCCGAGCGTCACTTGAACGTCCTCCGAGCGTCACTTGAACGTCCTCCGAGCGTCACTTGAACGTCCTCCGAGCGTCACTTGAACGTCCTCCGAGTGTCACTTGAACGTCCTCCGAGCGTCACTTGAACGTCCTCCGAGCGTCACTTGAACGTCCTCCGAGCGTCACTTGAACGCCCTCCGAGCGTCACTTGAACGCCCTCCGAGCGTCACTTGAACGTCCTCCGAGCGTTACTTGAACGTCCTCCGAGCGTCACTTGAACGTCTTCCGAGCGTCACTTGAACGTCCTCCGAGCGTTACGTGAACGTCCTCCGAGCGTCACTTGAACGTCCTCCGAGTGTCACTTGAACGTCCTCCGAGCGTCACTTGAACGCCCTCCGAGCGTCACTTGAACGTCCTCCGAGCGTTACTTGAACGTCCTCCGAGCGTCACTTGAACGTCCTCCGAGCGTCACGTGAACGTCCTCCGAGCGTTACGTGAACGTCCTCCGAGCGTCACTTGAACGTCCTCCGAGCGTTACGAACATTACTGGAATGTTCTCTAACGTTACTTGAACGTTCTCTAACGTTACTTGAACGTCCTCCGAGCGTCACTTGAACGTCCTCCGAGCGTTACGAACATTACTGGAATGTTCTCTAACGTTACTTGAACGTTCTCTGAGCGTCACTTGAACGTCCTCCGAGCGTTACGAACATTACTGGAATGTTCTCTAACGTTACTTGAACGTTCTCTGAGCGTCACTTGAACGTCCTCCGAGCGTTACGAACATTACTGGAATGTTCTCTAACGTTACTTGAACGTCCTCCGAGCGTCACTTGAACGTCCTCCGAGCGTTACGTGAACGTCCTCCGAGCGTTACGTGAACGTCCTCCGAGCGTTACTTGAACGTCCTCCGAGCGTCACTTGAACGTCCTCCGAGCGTCACTTGAACGTCCTCCGAGCGTCACTTGAACGTCCTCCGAGCGTCACTTGAACGTCCTCCGAGCGTCACTTGAACGTCCTCCGAGCGTCACTTGAACGTCCTCCGAGCGTCACTTGAACGTCCTCCGAGCGTCACTTGAACGTCCTCCGAGCGTCACTTGAACGTCCTCCGAGCGTCACTTGAACGTCCTCCGACCGTCACTTGAACGTCCTCCGACCGTCACTTGAACGTCCTCCGAGCGTCACTTGAACGTCCTCCGAGCGTTACGTGAACGTCCTCCGAGCGTCACTTGAACGTCCTCCGAGCGTTACGTGAACGTCCTCCGAGCGTTACGTGAACGTCCTCCGAGCGTCACTTGAACGTCCTCCGAGCGTTACTTGAACGTCCTCCGAGCGTTACTTGAACGTCCTCCGAGCGTTACTTGAACGTCCTCCGAGCGTTACTTGAACGTCCTCCGAGCGTTACTTGAACGTCCTCCGAGCGTTACTTGAACGTCCTCCGAGCGTTACTTGAACGTCCTCCGAGCGTCACTTGAACGTCCTCCGAGCGTCACGTGAACGTCCTCCGAGCGTCACTTGAACGTCCTCCGAGCGTCACTTGAACGTCCTCCGAGCGTCACTTGAACGCCCTCCGAGCGTCACTTGAACGTCCTCCGAGCGTTACGTGAACGTCCTCCGAGCGTTACTTGAACGTCCTCCGAGCGTCACTTGAACGTCCTCCGAGCGTCACTTGAACGTCCTCCGAGCGTTACGTGAACGTCCTCCGAGCGTTACGTGAACGTCCTCCGAGCGTCACTTGAACGTCCTCCGAGCGTCACTTGAACGTCCTCCGAGCGTCACTTGAACGTCCTCCGAGCGTCACTTGAACGTCCTCCGAGCGTCACTTGAACGTCCTCCGAGCGTCACTTGAACGTCCTCCGAGCGTCACTTGAACGCCCTCCGAGCGTCACTTGAACGCCCTCCGAGCGTCACTTGAACGCCCTCCGAGCGTCACTTGAACGCCCTCCGAGCGTCACTTGAACGTCCTCCGAGCGTCACTTGAACGTCCTCCGAGCGTCACTTGAACGTCCTCCGAGCGTCACTTGAACGTCCTCCGAGCGTCACTTGAACGTCCTCCGAGCGTCACTTGAACGTCCTCCGAGCGTCACTTGAACGTCCTCCGAGCGTCACTTGAACGTCCTCCGAGCGTCACTTGAACGTCCTCCGAGCGTCACTTGAACGTCCTCCGAGCGTCACTTGAACGTCCTCCGAGCGTCACTTGAACGTCCTCCGAGCGTCACTTGAACGTCCTCCGAGCGTCACTTGAACGTCCTCCGAGCGTCACTTGAACGTCCTCCGAGTGTCACTTGAACGTCCTCCGAGCGTCACTTGAACGTCCTCCGAGCGTCACTTGAACGTCCTCCGAGCGTCACTTGAACGCCCTCCGAGCGTCACTTGAACGCCCTCCGAGCGTCACTTGAACGTCCTCCGAGCGTTACTTGAACGTCCTCCGAGCGTCACTTGAACGTCTTCCGAGCGTCACTTGAACGTCCTCCGAGCGTTACGTGAACGTCCTCCGAGCGTCACTTGAACGTCCTCCGAGTGTCACTTGAACGTCCTCCGAGCGTCACTTGAACGCCCTCCGAGCGTCACTTGAACGTCCTCCGAGCGTTACTTGAACGTCCTCCGAGCGTCACTTGAACGTCCTCCGAGCGTCACGTGAACGTCCTCCGAGCGTTACGTGAACGTCCTCCGAGCGTCACTTGAACGTCCTCCGAGCGTTACGAACATTACTGGAATGTTCTCTAACGTTACTTGAACGTTCTCTAACGTTACTTGAACGTCCTCCGAGCGTCACTTGAACGTCCTCCGAGCGTTACGAACATTACTGGAATGTTCTCTAACGTTACTTGAACGTTCTCTGAGCGTCACTTGAACGTCCTCCGAGCGTTACGAACATTACTGGAATGTTCTCTAACGTTACTTGAACGTTCTCTGAGCGTCACTTGAACGTCCTCCGAGCGTTACGAACATTACTGGAATGTTCTCTAACGTTACTTGAACGTCCTCCGAGCGTTACTTGAACGTCCTCCGTGCGTTACGTGAACGTCCTCCGAGCGTTACTTGAACGTCCTCCGAGCGTCACTTGAACGTCCTCCGAGCGTTACGAACATTACTGGAATGTTCTCTAACGTTACTTGAACGTTCTCTGAGCGTTACTTGAACGTTCTCTGAGCATTGCATAAAATCATAAAGAATAATAATGAACCAACCATTAAAGCAATTGCTGCCCGAACTATAAAATGCTCACGGGCGTCCATGAGGGATTTGAAAGTGGAAAAGTGGAAAAGAAGGAAAAACTCCTAAAAGTTGATTTTTAACTTTTATTACCAGGGTAGCCAAACGTCAATTAACCGGTGGGAAGATTTCCTCACTGTCACATCTCTAGAGTCCAGCAGCTCCATGAAGTGTGTGAGGTTTACATCAGAGTTTCTCTCCGATTGAGGGAAGTGTGTGTAACTCAATGCTGGCGTCCGTTGAGCGCTCACTCTTGCATCAGTGGTGTAGTAACAGCTGAAGCATATAAAGCTCTCACACACACACACACACACTCTCTCTTCTGGTCTCTTCTGCATCTGGGCCGGCGTGATGGTTTTAGACGAGTTCCTTCACACACACAACCTCAATCCAGAGCTTCAGGTGAGTGTGAGAAATGAAACACGCTGTTGCTTCCAGATTATGTGTGTGTGTGTGTGTGTGTGTGAGTGAGTGAGTGTGTGTTCACACACCTCTGACTGTCCTGCAGCCGCACAGGCGCTCCAGCTCACGGATGCTCCGGCAGGAAAAAGAGAAGGAGGAGAAGAAAGATGAGAAGGAGAAGAAGAATGATGAAGGTCAGGCTGTGGTGCAGGTCCACAGTAAGTGGAACCACATCCGTAAGTGCTCTAGTGCTCATCTTACAGAGACCGACTGTTGTCTTCAGTTCACATCTGTGCGTGTGTGTGTGTGTGTGTGTGTGTGTGTGTGTTCTTTAGGCACTGGTCATTGTTTTTAAAGCACTGGTCAGTTCTGTTCTATTTGTTTCCAGAATAGTGTAAAGAAAAAAATTACAGATTTAAAATAAGTGAATATTTAATTCAACAATGCCTAATTTTATTATTTCAACATATTTGCGTGTGTGTGTGTGTGTGTTTCTCTCTGTGTGTGTGTGTGTGTGTGTGTGCGTGCGTGTGTGTGTGTTTCTCTGTGTGTGTGTGTGCGTGCATGCGTGCGTGCGTGCGTGCGTGTGTGTGTGTGTGTGTCAGATCTGTGTGTGGTGTGTGTTCTGCTGGGCGTGTCTCTCATCACTCTGCTGGACGGCTGCCGCTCCTCCTCTGAGCCGTGGCTTCTGCTGAGCTCTGCCGGCTCCGTCTGGGACTGGAGCTCCGTGTCTGTGGTTCTGCTGTTCACCGGCCTGCAGGCGGCGCTCTACCATCTGCCTGCGGGACGGGTGAGGACACACACACACACACACACAGAACCATAAACACAACCACAACTAGAACCAGAACCACAACTAGAACCAGAACCACAACTAGAACCACAACCAGAACCACAACTAGAACCAGAACCACAACCACAACGACAACCAGAACCAGAACCACAACTAGAACCAGAACCTGCAGTCCAGTATTCAGGATTCATGTTCATCAATCCTCTTTTATGCAGGTGACAGAAGGCAAGATGGGCTGCAATGGAGAACGCTTAAAATACAAGCTCAATGGTGGGAAACATCAAATATCCACATCCATCCAACATCTGACCCCTTTCATCCATCATCTGACCCCATCCATCCATCATCTGACCCCTTTCATCCATCATCTGACCCCATCCATCCAACATCTGACCCCACCCATCCATCCATCATCTGACCCCATCCATCCAACATCTGACCCCATCCATCCAACATCTGACCCCACCCATCCATCCATCATCTGACCCCATCCATCCAACATCTGACCCCATCCATCCAACATCTGACCCCACCCATCCATCCATCATCTGACCCCATCCATCCAACATCTGACCCCACCCATCCATCCATCATCTGACCCCATCCATCATCTGACCCCATCCATCCAACATCTGACCCCACCCATCTATCCATCATCTGACCCCATCCATCCATCCATCATCTGACCCCATCCATCCATCATCTGACCCCACCCATCCATCCATCATCTGACCCCATCCATCCAACATCTGACCCCATCCATCCAACATCTGACCCCACCCATCCATCCATCATCTGACCCCATCCATCCAACATCTGACCCCACCCATCCATCCATCATCTGACCCCATCCATCCAACATCTGACCCCATCCATCCAACATCTGACCCCACCCATCCATCCATCATCTGACCCCATCCATCCAACATCTGACCCCATCCATCCAACATCTGACCCCACCCATCCATCCATCATCTGACCCCATCCATCCAACATCTGACCCCATCCATCCAACATCTGACCCCATCCATCCAACATCTGACCCCACCCATCCATCCATCATCTGACCCCATCCATCCAACATCTGACCCCACCCATCCATCCATCATCTGACCCCATCCATCATCTGACCCCATCCATCCAACATCTGACCCCACCCATCCATCCATCATCTGACCCCATCCATCCATCCATCATCTGACCCCATCCATCCATCATCTGACCCCACCCATCCATCCATCATCTGACCCCATCCATCCAACATCTGACCCCATCCATCCAACATCTGACCCCACCCATCCATCCATCATCTGACCCCATCCATCCAACATCTGACCCCACCCATCCATCCATCATCTGACCCCATCCATCCAACATCTGACCCCATCCATCCAACATCTGACCCCACCCATCCATCCATCATCTGACCCCATCCATCCAACATCTGACCCCATCCATCCAACATCTGACCCCACCCATCCATCCATCATCTGACCCCATCCATCCAACATCTGACCCCACCCATCCATCCATCATCTGACCCCATCCATCATCTGACCCCATCCATCCAACATCTGACCCCACCCATCCATCCATCATCTGACCCCATCCATCCATCCATCATCTGACCCCATCCATCCAACATCTGACCCCATCCATCCATCATCTGACCCCATCCATCCAACATCTGACCCCATCCATCCATCATCTGAACCCATCCATCCATCCATCCATCATCTGACCCCATCCATCCATCCATCCATCATCTGACCCCATCCATCCATCCATCCATCCATCATCTGACCCCATCCATCCATCATCTGACCCCATCCATTCATCATCTGACCCCATCCATCCATCCATCCATAATCTGACCCCATCCATCCATCCATCCATCATCTGACCCCTTTCGTCATTCATCTGACCCCATCCATCCATCATCTGACCCCATCCATCCATCCATCATCTGACCCCATCCATCCATCCCCCCATCCATCATCTGACCCTATCCATCCATCCATCATCTGACCCCATCCATCCATCCATCATCTGACCCCATCCATCCAACATCTGACCCCACCCATCCATCATCTGACCCCATCCATCCATCCATCCATCCATCATCTGACCCCATCCATCCATCCATCCATCCATCCATCCATCCATCATCTGACCCCATCCATCCATCCATCCATCATCTGACCCCATCCATCCATCCATCCATCCATCCATCATCTGACCCCATCCATCCATCATCTGACCCCATCCCCCCATCCATCATCTGACCCCATCCATCCATCCATCATCTGACCCCATCCATCTATCCATCATCTGACCCCATCCATCTATCCATCATCTGACCCCATCCATCTATCCATCATCTGACCCCATCCATCCATCCATCATCTGACCCCATCCATCTATCCATCATCTGACCCCATCCATCTATCCATCATCTGACCCCATCCATCCATCCATCCATCATCTGACCCCATCCATCCATCCATCATCTGACCCCATCCATCCATCCATCCATCCATCCATCATCTGACCCCATCCATCCATCCATCATCTGACCCCATCCATCTATCCATCATCTGACCCCATCCATCCATCCATCCATCATCTGACCCCATCCATCCATCCATCATCTGACCCCATCCATCCATCCATCCATCCATCCATCCATCCATCCATCCATCCATCCATCCATCATCTGACCCCATCCATCCATCCCCCCATCCATCATCTGACCCCATCCATCCATCCATCATCTGACCCCATCCATCTATCCATCATCTGACCCCATCCATCCATCCATCATCTGACCCCATCCATCTATCCATCATCTGACCCCATCCATCCATCCATCATCTGACCCCATCCATCTATCCATCATCTGACCCCATCCATCCATCATCTGACCCCATCCATCTATCCATCCATCCATCCATCCATCCATCCATCCATCATCTGACCCCATCCATCCATCCATCCATCCATCCATCCATCATCTGACCCCATCCATCCATCCATCCATCCATCCATCCATCCATCCATCCATCCATCCATCCATCATCTGACCCCATCCATCCATCCCCCCATCCATCATCTGACCCCATCCATCCATCCATCATCTGACCCCATCCATCTATCCATCATCTGACCCCATCCATCATCTGACCCCATCCATCTATCCATCATCTGACCCCATCCATCCATCCATCATCTGACCCCATCCATCTATCCATCATCTGACCCCATCCATCCATCATCTGACCCCATCCATCTATCCATCATCTGACCCCATCCATCCATCCATCATCTGACCCCATCCATCTATCCATCATCTGACCCCATCCATCCATCCATCATCTGACCCCATCCATCTATCCATCATCTGACCCCATCCATCCATCCATCCATCCATCCATCCATCCATCCATCCGTTTCTGGATGTTTGAGTGTGTTGAGCCTCTCTCAGGTTGTGCTGTGTGCTGCAGGTGTGTATGCGTTCCTGCTGAGCGCAGGTGTGTGTTGTGCGCTGTGGTTCTGTGGCGTTCTGCGGGCCGGCGATGTGACGGATCGGCTCTTCTCTCTGGTCAGCGCTGGCATGGCCGTCTCTCTGCTGCTCAGCCTGGCGCTGGTCCTGTGTCCCGTCAACACACACACCTCAGCACAGGTGCACTACGACAACACGGGTAAGATGACCCTCACACAATAAACACCGGCCGGCTTGTAGTGCGCTTATTCATTCATTTGGGCGTGCGTGTGTGTCTGTGTGTGTGTGTCCGTCCTTGTTTATTTTACATTACACTTTTCAAAAGGCTTATTAATCATATAGGATGATGTTTTTTGAAAATGTAAAAGTGCAGAATGTTTCCCGTGATGGTTAGGTTTAGGAGCTCTGTGTGTGTGTGTGTGTGTGTGTGTGTGTGTGTGTGTGTGTGTGTGTGTGTGTGTGTGTGATGGGTAGGTTTAGGGGCAAGGGCAGTGTAGGGGGATAGAATGTATAGTTTGTAAAACCATTACGCCTATGGAGAGTCCCCACAAAGATAGTGAACCAGACGCGCGCGCGCGCGCGCGCGCGCGCGCGCGCGCGCGCGCGCGTGCGTGCGTGCGTGCGTGCGTGCGTGCGTGCGTGCGTGCGTGCGTGCGTGCGTGTGTGTGTGTGTGTTATAGCGAGTCCCCTGCTGAAGTTCATTCTGGGTCAGAATATGGATCCTCATGTGGGCATCATCGACGTCAAGCACTTCGTCATGGTCAGGATCGGGTTCATTGGCTGGGTGAGTGAGTGTGTGTGTGTGTGTGTAGCCGTTGTTCTGACCGCAGGGAGCGGCCGGTGGCTGATGTGTGTGTGTGTGTGTGTGTGTGTGTGTGTGTGTGTGTGTGTGTGTGTGTCCTGCAGGCCATGATGGATCTGATCTACCTCCTGACCGCTATAGAGTCGAGGAGCTCGCTGTCTCTCTCTCTGGTGCTGGTGATCGCCTTTCATCTCATTTACATACTGGACTTCCTCATCGATGAGGTCAGCGCCGTACTGATTTACTATTGGCTGATTATGTGTGACAATGATTTCTGTGTTTCCGTTATTTATTCTTGTTTTAAGCACAAATTAACTTCATTTTAATGACTTAACACCAGCGTTGGGTAAGTTACTCTAAAAAAGTAATGAATTACTAGTTACTAATTACATCTTCAATAGTGTAATTAGATTACTGTACAAATTACTCCCGCCAAAAAGTATTTAATTACTTATTACTAATTACTTTTTAATTACTTTCTAAATCCTATATCAACCTCGAGTTAAGCGATTCAAGGTTAGACATAAAAACTGCTCTTTTAATTCATTCAGATACACATTATAAAACTACATGAATTACTCTTATTAACTGACCAGAGTATTACAAATGTGAGAAGGAGACATAAAAACATGCATTTTAAAGTTAGACTTTAAATGTTGATGTTATGTCCACTATTGGATTATGTATAATTATATTTAGTATTTAGTTTAATTACATCAGAAGTAACTGAAATTAAATTACAGAAAAAATAAGAGTAATCCCTTACTTTACTTTTTCAAGGGAAAAGTAATTAAAATACAGTAACTAATTACACCAACACTGCTTAACACACACATCATAAATGAGTGTCGTCTCAGAGTGTCACACTTCTGGACAGAAATGTAATAAATGTAAATATAATACCTTTTTTTTGATTGCATCTCTTGCTTTTAATTCTGTAAGATATCAAATACACTGCTGATCAATAACCTCTAATATCTATAATATTTTTCTCCTATAATTTATTGGAACGTCAAACACTTGTGCATTTAAGTATCCATAGATTTTATGCAATGTAAAAAATAATAATAGCTGTTCTCTTTAAAGGGGCGGTGAAATGCTGTTTCCTGCATCCTGAGCTCTTTACACTGTTAAAGATTCCCATCCTAAACATAGACAAAGTTTCAAAAACTAATGTTGGACGTTTGATGGAGTATTTCTGTGTTAAAAATACTCCTTCCGGTTTCTCACAAGTTTCGGAGAGTTTTTTCAAGTATGGCTCGGCTTGACGTTAATAGAGCGGAAGGTCCTTGTATGGGCCGTACGGGCTCTTCTCCCGGTAGGGTGTGTGTGCGCGTGACTAGAGCGAGAGAGGAAACGCACGCCCATACACACTCTCAGCTGCAGATCCAGTCGTCCGTGAACACTTCTGTCGTTATAGTCCGCGCCGCGCTCCACTTTATTCCTATGGGTGACGTCGAGCGACTTCAACGCTTCAGCACAGCATTCTGGGAAGGCAGCGCTGCATTTGAACCGATTTGAACGCAGAAATGACGGGAAGCTTCACAACATCGCTTCAGTCGCGTCTCAAAGTGGATCTCCACGGTCACTGCTGTCAGGACTTCACCAAATCATACCAAAGAAGTGTGTTTCTGACGGAGCGGTCCCAGCGATAAAGGTTCGGTCCTGCTCTGGAAGCAGCCGGTGAGTTAAACTGCTTCAGATGTCTGTGCTGTCGGCTATCGTCGCGTGAGTAGACATCAGTAAACGACACGATCGCGTGCTTCGTCAGTCAAATGCGCTAACGGACTCCATTGCTGTTCTCTGTATAACGTTACACTAGTCTGACGTGCAAAACCGTTTTGCTTGCTACTGCTAAGGTTTAGTCGCATACAATAGTCCATAAACCGAATCATGTCCTCATAAACTGCGAGTAAACACACACAAATGTTGACAGGCCACTAAATACAGTCCATACCACAGAGACGGACGTCCTGCTGTTGCCGTTTCTCCTGTTCAGTTTATTTCAGCCTCCGGATCTGATTCTGGATCATTATCTGTATTAGCTGAGATAGCCATGGGTTTCTCCACGCTTGAGGACGTCACCGCTTTGGGTGCGCTCGTCATTCTTTAGCTCCGCCCACACGATACGCCTCTTCATTCTTTAGCTCCGCCCACACGATACGCCTCATCCTTCTTTAGCTCCGCCCACTCGATACGCCTCATCATTCTTTAGCTCCGCCCACACGATACGCCTCGTCATTCTTTAGCTCCGCCCACTCGATACGCCTCATCATTCTTTAGCTCCGCCCACACGATACGCCTCGTCATTCTTTAGCTCCGCCCACTCGATACGCCTCCAGGCGCTCGGTTTTTTCCGGAAAGACTCGGTACAGCCCATATTTCTTTTATAAATATAATAAAACTAAAGACTTTTCGGAGATATGAAGGATGCAATACTACTCTATAGGTACTCAAGATTGACATGAGATTGACTGAAACTGAGTGTTTCACCGCCCCTTTAATATAGTAAAGTGTGATTTATTCCTGTGATCAGCTGATTTTATCATCATTACTCCAGTCTTCAGAGTCACTCATCATTCTCATGAGGATCTGATGCTCAACACACATTTATGATTATTGTCAGTGTGTAAAAGTTTTTATGGAAACCACCACACCATTATAAAATTTGTGGTACAATGAAAAAAGAGATCTTTTTTATTTTTTTATTTTTTTATCAGACATGCATTAAATTGGTCACAAGTGATATTTTGAATATTACAAAAGATTATTTATTTAATAAATGCAAATAATTGCTGTCCATTGAAACTTTCTATTCATCTAAGAATCCCGAAAAATAAACTGTAGGCCTGTCATGGTTTCCACAGGTTTTTTAAGCAGCACAACTGTTTTCAACATTTTTGGTAATAATCATAAGTGTGTGTTGATGATCAGATCCTCATCTGAGAGTGATTAGTGAAGGATCATGTGACATTAGAGTCTGGAGTAATGATGATAAACTCAGCTTTCTGTTTCCATGTTAATACACCTGCCTGTGACTTTAAGAGGCGCGCTGTAAAACGAGTTTGGAGGAATCTGTTTTTAAAGTTAACTTTCCCGCCGCCGCGCAGGTAACGCCGGTTCCAATCCCGCTCGGAGCGGGTCGATTAGGATCGGTGAGACCCAGTTAAAGTGCGGCGGACGAAAATACATTTTATGAAAAGTGCGGAGAACATGTCCCCCCTGTCCCCCACGAAATCTATGCACATGCACACACACACGCACACACACACACACGCACACACACATGACGCCATTGGTCCACTGGTCCAGTCATCCAATCTCAGCCGTGTGTGTGTGTGTGTGTGTGTGTGTGTGTGTGTGTGTGTGTGTGTGTGTGTGTGTGTGTGTGTGTGTGTGTGTGTGTGTGTGTGTGTGTGTGTGATGTTCAGGGCTCTGTGCTGACGACCAAAGAGTTCACAGACGAGCCGATCGGGTTCATCATGATCCTGGGCGAGTTCATCTGGATCCCGTTCTTCTCCAGCCTTCCGGTTTACTTCCTGCTCCAGAGGCCCAATCACATGCCAGTCCTGTGGGCCGCGCCCATCTGCCTGCTCTTCGGTGAGCGGCACACACACACACACACTCACTCCAGATAACACACACACACACACTCTACCTTTAGAGAAACACAGTATCACAAATGAAAAGCTCTAAAAGCTCAGTGTGTCCACAGGGATCGGCTTCCTGATCTACTACCTGTCCAACGAGCAGAAGGACGGCTTCCGCAGGAATCCCAGCGACCCAGCGTACACTGGTACTTTATTTATAGAGGCGATCCGTATATTTGGCTTATTTAAGGGCAAACATGGTCCAGATGCAGTTTTACAGGTCCATTTGCAACCCTATAAATTGTTCCTAGGATGTAATGCTCTGTTTTTGCCTTATTTGGAAGGGTCATGAATATTAATGTTGAGCTCTGCTCTGATTGGCTCATTTCAGCAGCTCACAGCAGTTCAGTGAAGCGGCTTGTGAGTCCTGACAGAACACAGACCGACTGAAGGACACTTACAGCAGCACATCTCAAACGGAGATTGATCAAATGCAGTTTACGGGTTTATTGGTGTTTTCAGATCATCTGCGAGAGAAAGAGCTCGGTTGCCAGATTTCAGTAGTTAAGGGTGCGTTCACACTTGTCATGTTTGGTTGGATTAAAACGAACCCTGGTGTGATTGCTCGGTTAGTGCGGTTCATTTGAACACATGTGAAGGCTGCCATCTGAACCCTGGAGCGCACCAAACCAGCGGACCGAGAGCGCTATAAAGACGGGTCTCGGTCCGCTTCCAAACGAACTCTGGTGCGGTTCGACTGATATATGAACGCAACACGGACCAAAGACATGTAAACAGACCAAAAACAGGACGTAATGTCACAAGATGAGACGCATAGTCAGCTGATTTGACGACGCGGAAAGATCGGTGTATCCAAAATGAGTAACGTTAACGTTAGAGGGCAAACGTGGAGCAACGAGGAAGAGCCTCATTATTATTTGGTCCGACGAGCATGTGTAGAAAATGCTAGAAAAAACACACACAAGCAAACCTGGCTCTTCTCATCAGAGGACCTGTTGGCCATTAGTCGGTACAGACGACAGAACGGCCGTCTCTTTTCTGCACAACGGAGGATATCCTGCTGCTGTTTTGAATGTTTTGAACATTTTATGAGCTCTTCATGAGTTCTCAGCGGGTAAATAATGCTATATGTACACGCATAAAATGCCCACGCGTGTAATCCGCACACAGCGTTGTTCTGAATGTTCGGTAAGCAGCTCCTACGTCATATAAGCCGACCAATCAGGTTGTGAGCGTCTCCCTGTGCCTTTGGTTCGGTAACTTTAGGTTCGCTGTTAAAAATGCCCGTGTGAACGCTAAGCGGACCAGGACTATATGTTTGGTTTTGTTTTTTGGTCCGGACCAAACGAACCAAACGAACCGAACTACAAGTGTGAACGCACCCTCAATCCCCCAAACAGAGCTTTTTTGTGGAAAAAAAAACCCCTGTATGCTATCTGGTGTTTTTACCTAAACATGTCCAATCTGGCAACCATATGCACCATATCTCTCTCTCTCTCTCTCTCTCTCGCTCGCTCTCTCGCTCTCTCTCTCGCTCTCTCGCTCGCTCTCTCTCTCTCTCTCGCTCTCTCTCTCTCTCTCGCTCTCGCTCTCTCTCTCTCTCTCTCTCGCTCTCTCGCTCGCTCGCTCTCTCTCTCTCTCTCTCGCTCTCTCGCTCGCTCTCTCTCTCTCTCTCTCTCTCTCGTTTTCAAGGCTAACGTTACGCAGTGACCTGTGATGTAGTCTAATCTGAAACACAAATAGGCAGAAACATCATACTTCAGTTCTCAAAAATATAGATATATAACTTATATTTTTCCTAAATGAATAGCCTTGTCAAATGACTGTCGTTTTAACTGATATGGTGGAGAAGGTGACGTTTGCTAGAAGGATCGAGTGAACGATCTGTAAGCGAAGTATCTACGGCTGTATTTTGTAATAGAAAATTATATTCCCCTTTGTCATCAGACACACTATTTAGTTTGGTATGGTACTTGCCGTTTCCTATTGTTACTGTACTAGCATCTTCCGTTATCTAGACAATGCTGTCTCTCTAAGAAACTTTCAATTTAATCAGAAATTGTTTAAACAGTCAATAAGTGGATAAATCGCTGCTCACTGCTGCAGGAATACAGTCTCCCTTTCTTCAGTTTAAGACGCTGAGCGAAGCTTGAAATGGGCCGAACAAACGAACGATCTTGAATTAAATTGTGTTGAGTGACTGTTGAGATGTTTTATCTGTGGGACGGGTAGACGAGTCTCCTGCACCGCCTGAGCATGACGTGTGTCCGTGAGCAGCTTGTGTTGATGATTCGGCTCCGTCAGTTCCGCCTGATAATGAACATGTTCGGACAGATGCAGATGTTGGGGTCGTGCATATTAATGATCCCCAGCGCTCGCGTCACGGTTGGGTTTATGTTGAGAAGCACTTATTTTCCCGTGGTGTTTTTGATTTACGAGATTTACATCAGAAGGAGGAGCCCAATGGTGTCTGAGACTCACAGTGTGTGATGTCTGCGTACTGAACTCTTATTATTCCACCATGGCGAGGTTAATTACATTCTTCATTCTACAGCACCTTTAAGTCAGAATTTATTCGTATCATAATTTGAAAAAATTTCATAATTTCGATCTGTCATAATTTACTTTTTAATTCATAATTTTGTAATTATTTCGACTTTATTTTTGTCAGTGACTTTTTACTGTCATAATTTCATTTTGACTGTCATTATTTTGACGTTTTGTCATTGACTTATGTCAGAATTAATGTATGTGTATCATAATTTAAAAAACGTTTTTAATTGATAATTTGACTCGTTTTCCCGGATCTGTGTGAACGAACCGGTCCCGTTTTTCCACAGTGTTGCCGTGTACCTTTGACCTCAGCAGTTTGTCTTTTCTTGGCCGCTGTCCCGCAGGTCTGCAGACGATCCGGAGCCCGTCTGGAAGGCCTCTGCTGGTTTCTGGATGGTTTGGATGGGTCCGACACCCAAATTACCTGGGAGACATCCTAATGATGCTGGCCTGGTGTCTGCCCTGCGGTACGGTCACACCTGTGAGCTCATCACACACACACACAAACACACACACACACACACACACACTGCCCTGCCCCTAAACCACATCCAATACAAAGAGTGACGTCCTACAAATACTGGGTATTTGGTTGGATGATAAATATCTTTTGCGGTGCATATTGAGAGCCTTTTAAAAAAACTCAGACCCAAGTTAGGGTTTTATTTTAGATTAAAGGGATCCCCTGGTGTTGAGACTTGTATGGCTTAATGTAACATAAATGATGTCTCTTACTGAATTATGTAGTAGAAAACCCATGAAAGATCTACGTTATTTTAAAAATCGATTTTATATTTGGACCATGGGCGGCGCCATTTTGTTTGCGTTCTAGGTTGATGACGTAGAATGGTTGCACTCCTCAATCAGCTGGCGTTACCCGTAGCTATTTTTACCACAACGCAACTCGAAAATTGTTTCAGAGTTAAACAAAACCAATGAATTCCTTTGTAATTGTACTTAAAACACACTCAAACATACATGTGCACACAAACTCACCTACACAAGTCACAAACAGATCGGCGGCCGGGCACACACACCTGACAGGCGCTGTCTCAATCGAGATTTTGGGCTGCTCAGTCTCCACGACAGGGGCTGAATCTGAAATCGACCCCCTTTACCCTGAAATAGGGCATTATTTGAAGGGACGGCCATTTGTAGTGTTGTCCGACACCATAGGGACATGTTCGAGTGCAGTCATTCAGTCTCACGTTCACCGCAATAACGAGTGTACAGCCGATTTACACACAACAGCTGTCCGACTTCACGCACTCGATCGTCTTCATTCACTCCTTCAAGTTGTATTAGTGAACAAAGGTAGGGAATGTTATTTTTGTCTTAAAAGTGAAAGTTTAAAGATTGAGGTTAATTCACTGAGCTTGTGCTCAAACTTTAATGCACAAACAATCCCATGCATCATCACCAAAACATCCTGCCTCTCTTCCTCATGCCCCCTATCACATCGTCCTATAGACCCTTTTACTGTTTGTATACAATGATGACGTAGCAACGAATGCGCGCGCATTTTGGCAACAAACTGTGGCGAGAATCAGCAGCATGTCAAGCTACGCGAGCGGATTAAGCAACACAAACCGCGAAAGTTATTTTAAAAAGTTGACTTTATCAAATGGTATTCGGCTACCAGATCTGTGTACTATAGTGGAGTGGAGAGAAGACGTTAGCAGATGGCCAGATATTACGTTAGTGGTCGGATATATACGTATTTAGTTGAGAAACCGAGCGTGTACACCCGAGACAAGCATATAAATCACCGGATGCTTATGAATACGTTGTCTGTGGGCATGTAAGTTACAGAATGTCCAATACAATTTTCTACATTTATTCTTATTCTTCACACAGACATACATTTATCATTTTCCTTACATTTTATGTTATTGATTCGTGTCGACACTTCTGTTTAAAGTTTAATTTTGTAATGCTATAACGTTAGTACTTTAAAGGTGCACTATGTAGTATTTTTGCAGTAAAATATCCAAAAACCACTAGGCCAGTGTTATATATTTTGTTCAGTTGAGTACCTACAATATCCCAGATGTTTCCAACTGTTTGTAAATTGTGAGAAAATTGCTATTTTAACTGAGGACCGGGACGTTTCAGCATAGCGTTTGAGGGAGTCGCCTGTCAATCGCGTCATATCTGCGTTACCCTCGGTTTCGGGTTTTATTTGGCAGGAGCGCTTTACTCTTAGCAGTGTGAACAAGTGAACGCACGGAGTAACGTCATAACATCGTTTTAAACACACTTAAATGTATCTAATATGATAAACAGAGCTCCATTACCTCAAAATCATAACCGGAAGAGCGGATCAGTGCAGGCGCCCGGCGACTGTGTCCCGTCCCGTCATAATAAAAGTCCCAGTATTCGCAAGGCGGGTATTTGTTTAACAATCGCTCCAGCAGCCGTGCTCAGCTCCACAACACTCAGTCCTGCTCTGCTTTACACTACAGTAACGTTAATAACCGCATGCATGAACGTGATTTCTGCCTGAGTCCTATTTTCCACCGGCTGTGATGTGAAGACCACATCTCCCAAGATGCTGCGCTCACACTTGGCGTCATCAAACTACGCCTTTGTTTTGCATAGGCGCCCTCCAGTGGACAAAAGCTGCATAGTGCACCTTTAATAGCAACTATGTTGCTTGCATACATTTCTCAGATGGTTATTTTGCAATTAAACTATTAATAAAATCATTACAAATGAAGTTGATAAGTACTGTGATTATTGATATGATAATCTGGGGGTGGGGGGTACATTATACACACCAGTGGCAGCCAATGTTGGGAGGTTATAAATAATTAAGTTTCAAGTGCAGTAAATGTTTTACAAATGAATTTTTTTATGCGAGCATTTTTATGTCTTCGTTCCAATCAATGCATTTAATCGCCTGCGTACCGCCGGTTCTTCTGAAACGGCCGTGATCCTGTCGGAATTATATAAAACTGAAGCCCATTGGTGGAATAGCGATTAGTGCAACCGAAAACGCAACAGCCAGATGCTGGGAATACATTTTGATGCTGGGAAACCGTTTTGATAAACTTCGGAGTTGCTAACACGTTAGAACCACTAGGGAACAACACCACTTCCGTTGCCAAAATGCGCACGCAACTCTTTGATCACGTGGGCTGTAAAAGGGTCTATACCTAGATATTTCCCTCTGCTGGATACATTAGGCATTACAGTTAATCTACTATCAACAGTCTATCTATGATATCAACACAGGGAATAGATTGAGGGTTATGTATGCGCGCACGCAGTGCGTGTGTGTGTGTGTGTTCGCGCCGATCTGTTGGGGTGTGTGTGACTCTGTGAGAGAGAGAGTTTGTGTGCACGTGTGTTTGAGTGTGTTTTAAGTACAATTACAAAGGAATTCATTGGTTTTGTTTAACTCTGAAACAATTTTCGAGTTGCGTTGTGGTAAAAATAGCTACGGGTAACGCCAGCTGATTGAGGAGTTCAACCATTCTACGTCATCAACCTAGAACGCAAACAAAATGGCGCCGCCCATGGTCCAAATATAAAATCGATTTTTAAAATAACGTAGATCTTTCGTGGGTTTTCTACCACATAATTCAGTAAGAGACATCATTTATGTTACATTAAGCCATACAAGTCTCAACACCAGGGGATCCCTTTAAAGAAGTGCTTTCCTTATTCTGCAAGGAAAAGGTCGGTGCAGAGCACATTTCTATCAGTTTTTGATTATGGTGATGGTAGATGCACTTTACTTCATTTTTATTTAAAAAAACTAGATGTACTAAACCACTCAGCCTTACGTTTCATTACAGGTGCAGCTAGGACTCACCGCTGCACTTTATATGACACTGTACAGTGGTCCTTCCTCTCCCTCAGAAGGAAATACAATTTATTGATTTTTATTGCTAAAGCACTAATGGATAAATTACCCATCTAAATCTCTAAAGCTCCTTTCATGCACGTCGGACCCGCGATATTCCCGGAGCATTGCCGGGTCGCCTTCTGTGTGAAAGCAGCACGTCCCGGGATTGATTACCGAACTGAACCCGGGTCGGGGCTCTAGTAATATTGCGGTATTCGACCCGGGACGAGCGCTGTGTGAACAAAAGCCGAAACTAATGCCGCAGCGTGTGCGTAGTTATCGTGCGACTCCTAGAGCTTGTTTTTTCAATAACACAACCCTGCAGTGCCAGAAGAGCTCGTCGGTGTTTTAAACGCAGAGAGTGTTCGTCTACAAAAGAAACTAAAATTAAACAAGCAGAAATGAGCGCAAACTGGACACAAGTCGAGACCACGGAGCTCCTTACTATCCGCGCTGAAGCGGAGATCACTCGCCGTTATACGTCACATCCGGATGTCACGTGTCAACTCGACCCGGGACCGTTACGGGTTGTGTGTGAAAGCGCACATATTACGGTATTTCGCTGGCAGTGTGAATGGACCAAATCTAGCGGCCCGGGAACAAATGCCGGGTCACATGATCCGTGTATTTGCCGGAATCGCAGTGGGAAAGGGGCTTAATTTGCTTATTTACCAAAATAGTGTTTACAGGACAAGGTCGTCAAAGAAAATAATATTAACTAAAAACACATTCTCATCATTTGCACCAAACATCTAGCCTAGAAATCTAGACGCACCCTAGCGGCAGCAAATCTAATCTGCCCGCGAGTGTCGTCTAGCAACTCTCAATACACGTCTGAGCTGTATTTGCCAAACTCTGGACGGCCCAATCACATCGTGTATAGAGTCGGTGGGCGGGGCCATAATGACGACGGCCGAGTTGCGTTTGTGTGCTTCTAGTAAACACAGAAACTGGCGAACGGCGGTCTGTCGAATCAGCTTTGACCGCGACTCTGGAAGACTTGAGTTCAGCTTTTCTCTGAGAAAAGAACAAAGAACGGCACTGAAGTCATTCTGGAGAAGGGAAGATGTGTTCGGAGTTTAGCCGACCGGATACGGCGAATGTTTAATCAGCGAGCTCTGCTTCACCTTCGTTGCTCTGGTTGGTGTAGCGCTATCCTATCGCGTGCAGAGGGAGTTTGACAGACAGCCGTTTATCCGCCCGTCGGATTGAGCCGTCAATGGAGAGTTTCCAGACCAAACATCTGGATGTGGATCTGGCTTGTCAGGCTACCAAACATCTGGAATGAACTTCAAAATACCTTAAACCTAGAATCACTTCCATCTATAAATACTTGTCAGCTCTGACTGAACAGTGCACTTGTATGCTTGTATTAGATAAACGTTAAGTACAATGACGCGTTTGTGTAGTGTGTGTAGAGAAAGTAGTGATGTATTGTGTAATCTCTGCCTTGTCTTTTTTTTGTATATTTTATTTTCTTGAAACTTTTGGCGGCCAGTCTTGGCCAGCTCTCGCTGGGAGAAGAGTTATTGTAACTCAATGGGACTTTCCTGGTGAAGTAAAGGTTAAAGTTAACCCTGTCCCTGTGCTCCTCCTCAGGCTTCACCAGCCTCCTGCCGTACCTGCCGGCGCTGCAGTGCGCTAACCTGCTGAGGCAGCGGGCCAATGAGATCGAGGGGGCGTGTCTGGAGAAGCACGGCCACGCCTGGAGGGAATACTGCCGCCGAGTGCCGTATAAACTAGTGCCGCATGTGTACTGAGCCCGCTGGGTTATCATCAGGAAAAACAGCTGATCAGTCACTGATTACACTCTAAATGTTGGGCTGTTTTAACCCAATGTTGGGTCAAATATGGACTAACCCAGCGATTGGGTTGTTTTAACCCAATGTTGGGTCAAATATGGACTAACCCAGCGATTGGGTTGTTTTAACCCAGCGATTGGGTTAAATATTTGCTTAAGACAACCCAATCGCTGGGTTAAAACAACACAATTGCTGGGTTAGTCCATATTTGACCCAACATTGGGTTTTTTTTTTACCCAGAATTTTTTTGAGTGTACAGCTGTATTAGTTTCTTTCCTGTTTCTTCCAAAATTATGATGAGAAATATTGAATTTATGCAATAAAAGGTCAAAATTATGGCATTCTGTGATAAATTGAAAGTGTGACATGAATCTAATTGTCATGATTGAGTTCATTCATAACTCCAAAATCTGTCATCATTAAAATGTCATCATTTTTGCTTTAAGTCTGAATTTAGTTTTTTGTCTTTGACTTTTTATTTGATAATTTCGAAATTTGTCATAATTTCAATTTATGTCGTAATTTACTTTTTAATTCAAATTCAGAAATCTGTTATTATTATTTTGACATATTAAGTCGTAATTTTGTTTTTTTTGTCATACTTTTGAGTTTTCCTTATGAATTTAATTTGTCATGATTTGCTTTTTAATTCATAATTTTGTCATTATTTCGATAATTATTTTTGTCATTGACTTTTTCAGTCAGAATTAATTTTTTGTCATAATTGCGACTTTTTAATGTCATAATTTCATTTTGACTTTCATAATTTGGACTTTTTGTCATGATAGACTTTTTCAATAAAAACACTTGATCTAACTATATTAGCGCCTTTCCTGTGTCTTCCAAAACTATGATGAGAAATATCGAATTTATGCAATAAAAGGTCAAAATTATGGCATTGTGTGATAAATTGAAATTGACATAAATATTAATTGTGGTAATTGAGTTCATCCATAACTCCAAAATGTCTCATCATTAGTATTTCATCGTTTTGACTTATTTTGTCAGAATTTAGTTTGTCATACTTTTGACTTTTTAATGCATAATTCCGAAATCTGTCATCATTTTGACCTTTTGTCATAATTTACTTTTTAATTCATAATTCATGATGTCATTGTCATTATTTCGACTTTAGAAAGTTTTTTTTTTTGTTATTGACTTTTTCAGTCAGTATTTTTGTCATAATTGACATTTTAATTCATATTTCATAATTTTGACTTTTTTGCTTATGACTTGTCATAATTTAGATTTTTTTATGTCATAATTGACTTTTTAATTCATAATTTCCGAATGTTGTTATCATTTTGAAAAAGTGTCATAATTTCGACTTTTTAATGTCATAATTTTTTACTTTTGGTCATTATAACTTTAAGTCATATGTTTTTGTCATAATTTCAACTTTTTAATTTTCGAATTTTGTCATTATTTCAATTGTGTCATAATTGTTACTTTTTGTCATTAATTTTTAAAGTTATAATTTCAATTATCATAATTTACTTTTTAATTCATAATTACAAAACTTATGCCATTATTTCAACTTAGTGTGTCATAATTTTGAGTTTTTGTCATTGCTTTAAATCAGAATTTAGTAATGTCATAATTTCAATTGGTCATAATTGTCTTTTAATTCATAATTCTGAAATTAGTCATTTTGATTTAGTGTTCTATAATAACTTTAAATTTAAAACAGAATTTGTTTTATCATATTTTGTGTGTGTGTCAATTTCAGCTGTTTGTCATGTTTTTGTTCATGTTCATGTGTTTGTCAATTTCCGAAATTTGTTATTTCGAAAAAGTGTCATAATTTCAACTTTTTTGACTTTTGATGATCCCGAGTCTGATCATTTACACAGGAGAAGGCTTATTGTAAAATAAAATAAAAATATATATATTTTTAAATAAAGTAAATATATAAATAAAACAAATCGACTTAAATACACTTGATTAAAATAAATAAAAACTGATTAAAACTAAATACCGGTATATGATTTAAGGAACTAAATAGAATTGGTTTAAATAATGAACACAAATACACACAATAAAACAAATAATTGATTTATATGAAATAATGCAATTGATAAATTAATGAATATATGAGTAAATAAATAAATCGATTTAAATATATACATTTAATATATATATATATATATATATATATATATATATATATATATATATATATATATATATATATATATATATATATAAAACATAATAAACTGTAAAAATAACATTGGCTAGTATAAATAAATAATAAAACTTATATAAATAAATGTATCCAAACGAATAATAATAAATTAAAATGTAAACATATTTGATTAAAATAACAGAAATGTATTTAAATAAATAACAGAAATTTATTTAAATAAATATATTTTATGAAAATAAATGATTAAAATAAATAAAACTTGATTTAAATAAATTGTGAAAATAAATAAAAACATTTTAAAAACAATAAAATTGACTTAAATGCATTTAATTAAAATAATTCATATTTATTTATATAATTGATAAATAACATTGGCTTAAACAATTTATTAAGATATAACACTTGATATTATTATTAATATAAAAAAACTAATTTAAATACATTTTATCCCCAAAACATTTTTTAACAATATTTGATTAAAAACAAACAATAGAAATGTATTTAAATGAATACATTTCATAAAAATAAAAACTGATTTAAATAAAATGGACACATTCATAAATAAAAAAAATCGATTTAAATAAATACTATTTTTAATAAAATAATCCAAATGGATAAATAACACTGGCTTACACATTTCATTCAAATAAATAATAAAAACAATCATAAATAGAAATTGATTTAAATAAATAATATACATTTATTTAAATGAATACATTTCCTGAAAATAAAAACATTTAAATAAGACAAATTAATAATATAATATAAATGGCCTGGAATACATTTGATGTAAATAATATCATTTAAATAAGTACATTTTATAGAAATATATTTGATTAAAATAAAATAATCATTGTCAAATAAAATAAAAAATCCAAGTACAGTGCTATAGAGATCAGGAAACCATAATAATGTAAAGTATATATAATATTTTACACATTTATTATGTTATTTTGTCACAATATCGGGTGTTTATGAATGAAAATAGCGTCTTTTACATTTAAGAATGAGGGTTGATCGCACAATGACGATCATATATGACCCAAAACCCTGTTTTAAAGAGCATAAACAACCAATATTATATTATTACCATCCGTGGGTTCAGTCTCACACACACACACACACACACACACACAGCAGAGACTCCGCCGCGATGCATTGTGGGAGCCGCCGATTGGCGCATTTCCGCTGCCATTGTGCACGAGAGACGGTAAATAACACTGAAGCTCAACTCTAAACACTCTTTAAACACAATTTACTCCAAGGTAAGACCGTCAACGCCATAAGAATACACATGTGTGGTGTTTAATTGTTATTTTAAGCTGAGAAAATCGCGTTGTGCGGTATTTCGAGTGAATTTGAGCGGGTCTGCGTTTATATCAGAGAAATAATGAAGCGCTTCAGCCGCGCGCGCTCTAAAATCCATCCCAAATAAACGGATGTTTCACAAACGGAAAAAATCCACATAAACGCCTACATTCCCGCTTTAAACGTCCGATAAAGCGTCCCTAAAGTGTTTTCTGTGCTGTCCGAGTGTGATTGGCGAGAATAATGGAGCGATTCCGAGTGAAATTGTCGAAGTTTGGTCGTTAGTTCGGTGTTTTCTCCCTGTGTTTTCGGTTCGTATCAAACAGGCGCCATGATGTTCGCAGATGAGGGGCGGGGCGAGCGACAACCGTGGGGTTTATTTCCTGTGCTCTGATTGGGCGGCTCATGAATATTAATGACCTGAGGGTGAAATGATTGACGTGATGAACTTGATGTTGTTCAAACGCGATCCTGAAACGTTTGTGATGGATTTACACTTCAGAAATAGTGTTATTCTTATTAAAGGGTTATGTAAATTCTGTCATTAATTCCTCTGTTCATTAATGATGGGCAGAATGAGGCTTCGTGAAGCCATCTAGTGGACACTTGCGTGTGTTTATCTGAAATAACCTTGACAGTGATCATCTACTGTATGTACAAAACAAAAACACGTTTTTAACATCTGTCTGACAACTACTTGGTTTTGTAACCTGTAGCTTCCTCATTGTAAATAACTTTAGTCTTTTGTTTTTTGTCATGAAAAATTACGATTATTAAAGAAATAAAGCCACAACGTGTCGTTACATAACATTTTTATTCAAAAACTATGAATTGCTCTGCTGGTGAAGGATTTAATCAACTTTATATATGTCAGGTTCGCGTCAGACCTCCGCTCATCTTCACACACAGATGAAGATATTAGTGTTGAAATCCGATGGCTCAGAAAGGCCTTCATTGACACCAATGTCATTTCCTCTCTCAAGACCCATAAAGGCACTAAAGACGTCGTTACAAAGCCCATCTCACTACAGCGGCTCTACAATCATTGATGAAGAGGCCAGAATAGAGTTAGTGCGCAAAAACACTAAATAACGACTTATATAGTGATGGCCGATTTCAGAACAAAGCTTCGAACCGTTATGAGTCAGTGAATCGATTCATGATTCGAACCGTTATGAGTCAGTGAATCGATTCATGATTCGAACCGTTATGAGTCAGTGAATCGATTCATGATTCGGACTGTTATGAGTCAGTGAATCGATTCGTGATTTCAGCAGTTTAACAAGCGATCCGAATCATGAATTGATTCACTGAGTCATAACTGTTCGAAGCTTTGTTTTCACTGCAAATTACTTACTATTTTTGTCTTGTTTTGGGGGAAAATATTTCAAAATGAAGAGAGTTTTTGCTTAAAATAAGATAAATAATCTGCCAATTTCAAACAGAAAACAAGATTATTTTTCTCACCCCATTGGCAGATTATTTATCTTATTTTAAGCAAAAACTCTCTTCATTTTGAGTTATTTTTACCCAAAACAAGACAATAATTTTTACTTGTCTAGTAAATGTTTCTTAATGTAAGATTTTTATTATATTTTGACAAGAAACAAGAAAAGCATTTTTGTAGTGAAAACAAAGCTTCAAACCGTTATGATTCAGTGAATCAATTCATGATTCGGATCGCTTGTTAAACTGCTGAAATCACGAGACGAAACATGAATCGATTCACTGACTCATAATGGTCCGAATCACGAATCGATTCACTGACTCATAACGGTTCGAATCATGAATCGATTCACTGACTCATAACGGTTCGAATCATGAATCGATTCACTGACTCATAACAGTCCGAATCATGAATCGATTCACTGACTCATAACGGTTTGAAGCTTTGTTCTGAAATCGGCCATCACTATATAAGTCGTTATTTAGTGTTTTTGCGCACTAACTCTATTCTGGCCTCTTCATCAATGATTGTAGAGCCGCTGTAGTGAGATGGGCTTTGTAACGACGTCTTTAGTGCCTTTATGGGTCTTGAGAGAGGAAATGACATTGGTGTCAATGAAGGCCTTTCTGAGCCATCGGATTTCAACACTAATATCTTCATCTGTGTGTGAAGATGAGCGGAGGTCTGACGGCTGGCCAACCACAGGAGGAATTAATCACACTATTTACATTTATCGCTGAACTAACGCTTTACTGGTCACTATTAGTATGTTCTTAGTGTCATGTGAATGTGTGTGTGTTTGTGCAGTTTGAGGTGTGTGTGTCAGGATGGCCCGTACTAAGCAAACCGCCCGTAAGTCGACTGGAGGCAAAGCTCCGCGTAAGCAGCTGGCCACTAAAGCGGCCCGTAAGAGCGCTCCGTCCACGGGCGGAGTCAAGAAGCCGCATCGCTACAGGTGAGCTCCGGCGGGGACACACATCTGAGGCTAAATCTGGGTTTGTTGAAACAATCGGCATTGTAGAAGTGCGATAGAAATAAAGTTGATTGTGTGTGTGTGTGTGTGTGTGTGTGTGTGTGTGTGTGTGTGTGTGTGTGTGTGTAGGCCCGGGACCGTGGCTCTGCGTGAGATCCGCCGTTACCAGAAGTCCACTGAGCTGCTGATCCGCAAACTTCCCTTCCAGCGTCTGGTGCGAGAAATCGCTCAAGACTTCAAGACCGACCTGCGCTTCCAGAGCGCCGCCATCGGAGCGCTGCAGGTGTGACGAACACACACACACACACACACACACACACACACACACACACACACACACACACACACACACACACTACATCACACACACACACACACACTACATCACACACACTACTACTACCCATCACACTCACACACACATTACCCCTACACATCACACACACACACACAGCCCCTAAACCTACCCATCACACACACACACTGACACACATACACATGTTTGTTTTTGTTAAATGTGGGGACTCTCCATAGGCGTAATGGTTTTTATACTGTACAAACCGTATTTACTATCCCCTTACACTGCCCCTAAACCTACCCATCACACACACACACACACACACACACACACACACACACACACTAACCCTGCCCCTAAACCTACCCATTACACACACCCACATTCTCTAAACCTACCCGTCACACACACACACACACACACACTACCCCTACCCATCACACACACACTAACCCTGCCCCTAAATCTACCCATTACACACACCCACATTCTCTAAACCTACCCATCTCACACACACACACACACCCACATTCTCTAAACCTACCCATCACACACACACACACACACCCACATTCTCTAAACCTACCCATCACACACACACACACACACCCACATTCTCTAAACCTACCCATCACACACACACACAGCATTTTTACTTTCTCATAAAAACTCCTCCTGTGTGATTTATAAGCCTTTTGTAAAGTGGGGCCATGGGTAATGTCCTCATATTTCACCCTCTCCTGTAATACCTGTGTCATACCCATGGCATTATACACATTTGGGTCCTCATATGTCACAAAGACAAGCGCACACACTCCCTACATCACACACTCACTGACATTATCCTAAAACAGCGCTGCCGTCTCTGATGTGTTCAGGTCATGTGACCCGTGTGTGTGTGTGTGTGTGTGTGTGTGTGTGTGTGTGTGTGTGTGTGCAGGAGGCCAGCGAGGCGTATCTGGTGGGTCTTTTTGAGGACACTAACCTGTGTGCCATCCATGCCAAGAGAGTGACCATCATGCCCAAAGACATCCAGCTGGCGCGCCGCATCCGTGGAGAACGCGCCTAACCTCTTTCATCCCTCTCTCTCTCTCCTTCATCCCTCTCTCTCTCTCTCTCTCTGTTTGTGGGTAGTTTAGCGTGCGGTGGGGTGATGTACGTGATCGTCTCTCTGTTTTATGGCAGCAGACTATTAGGGTACTTCCTGTTTGCATGTACCAGCTGGTGACTGATCGACACACACACACACACACTTCACACACACACGAAGCGGTCAGGGCTGATGTCTGCGTTTAGGGTGTCAGGGCCTCTCATGCAGGGTGCTAGAACAGCCCTGACCCTTCCCAGAATCCCCTGCTCTGTCCACCGCGAGCACACGTGTGTGTGTGCGTGCGCGATCAGTCCGAGCATCTCTCCAGCAAATGTTTAATATTGCAATATTATTATAAATTGTTTCTTTTTTTAAAATGAGCTTGTGTAGATCTAGAGCGTATTTTTCAAGAGGTGGAGATTCTTATAAAGACGTTTTTACATCACGAATCATGTTTATTTTCTCAAGGCAGTCGGGAATAATAATAATAACCCCACACACACACACACACACACATGGGCTTGTTTTCTACTCTCATCCCGTCACAGGATTCCTCAGGCAGATCATTAGCATTAACCCTTCAGGTCTTTAAATAAACAGATCTTTGTAATTCGAAGTTTCTCTTAATTGCGTAATAAATTGATGTGTCACACTTCTCTGTTGGTTTGTGTTTTATTGTGCTGATGATGTTTCATTTTAATAATAAATCTTTGGTGTGTGTGCGATATCACACTGAATATGAGCACGGCTGTGATTCGGCCGTCGATAATCACTAATAAATGCTCATAACGCATGGCTACGAGTGTGATATTTTATTTATAACACACTTCATTCTGAAGAATCGCAGTGCAACAAGGGAAAAGTAACAATAATTAATCAGTAAACATATAGAATAATACAAACAATCAACATATAAAAGCCTTTCTGAATAGAAAAGTCTTCAGTTCTGCGTTTATGCAACAGTTCGACGGCACACGGGAGTAAATAAATAAGAAACAACAACTGAGTGTGTTTAAAAACCATAGACTGTATAAAAAACACTATATTTGCGCGGAACTACTTTCTTCCGCCACGGATTCACATCTCCAGTTGAGCCCAAGCGACCGTTAATAATCCTTAAAGCGTGACGTCACTTTGGCGCCGAGCAACGAGATCTTGAATCTGATTGGCCGAGAACCTTTTCCACTGGAGCCGCATCACCGTGTGTATCGCTGCGCTTGCGGCAACGGTCGAGATATCCATCACAAGTTTTATTAATATCACGGTGGTTGTGTCACGAAATGTAGTTTTTAGGCAAACATATAGTTATGTAGACCTTAAATATGTGCCTCATATGATAACTTAAGCTCCAGCGGTCGGTCAGCGCTCGTGCCCGCGGAGAGTCACTTCATCTCGGCCAGCCCTCAGGGAACTTACCGCTGGCTCATTTTTTTATTTATTTATTTATTAAACGGGACGTTAATCGACATTCATGAATGTGAATGAACCCAAAGTAGTTTACATTGGTAGTCCCTTTCCCAGATGTTATTAAACTAGAGAAAATAAATGAGAAAACGACAACAGTATAAAACCATGGTGAATAAACATGATAATTCATTTGGGGTTTATCAAACGGCCAATCTTTGTTCTTATTAATCGATAACATGTTCCAGAGCAAACTGATTTAGGTTAAGGGGGAAATTAAGTTTCATAACTTTATATTTAGGCTCTATTTAATTGAATCCTGTACTATAGGCGCTGGTTTGCTTGTGTGTATTTCCTATTGTCGTTCATGGCTTGTGCTGTTGATTAAAATATTATTGTGCAATAAATATTATTTTATATAGTAAACAGCGACTTTACGAACAATTTACCACACGGGACTTGAATAAGGCTTGTGATTAAACGTACACCCTCGTGAAATGTGAGTTTAATTGCTGACACTGATCCAGAGTGCGGTGTTTTGTCGATATTGTTGTGTTTTGTTTGTGCAACACGCATTTGTTTGTGCAATCACTCCGCTCGTGCACGCGGCGGCGCTCTTCGCCTGAAGCTTGGAGTCGCGTGACCGTCGCGCGGTTGATGACGTCGGTCTCTGCCGCCCGCACGCGCCGCTGTGTCGCTCGTGAGGATACGAGTGTCTGGAAAAAACACCAAAAATACATAAAAACGCACATTAATCTTTTTTAGATAAATATATTTATATAAACACATCATGGCCACGACATTTGAGCAGATGAGGGCGAACGTCGGCAAGCTCCTGCGCGGCATCGACAGGTGAAGATCGGCGCTTTATTATTCATCAATACTAATGTCGGACAACTGAGCCTGGCACTAACATAACGGCTGGTCTAGGGTGGTCTAGGCTGGGTTAAATGGGGTTTGGACAGTTGGACAGTTTTTATTTGGTCTAGGTTGGTTTTAGACCATTTTAGCTGGTTTTAAATGAAGTTAGGACAGTTTATAGCAGGTCTAGGCTGGTTTTAGCAGGTCTAGGCTGGTTTTAAATGGGTTTGGACTGTTAGCGGGTCTAGGCTGGTTAACTAGGCTGCTTTTGAATGGGGTTTGGGCAGTTTTTAGATGGTCTGGGCTTGTTCTTGAAAGTTTTTAACTGGTTTAGGCGGGTTTTAAAATGGGGTTGGACAGTTTGAGCTGGTTTTAGAGGGGGTTTGAGCTGGTTTTAGAGGGGTGTTGGCCAGTTTTATCTGGTCTAGGCTGGTTTTAGAGGGGTGTTGGCCAGTTTTATCTGGTCTAGGCTGGTTTTAGAGGGGCTTTAGACAGTTTGAGCTGGTCTAGGCTGGTTTTTATGAGGCTTTGGACAGTTTTAGATGGTCTAGGCTGGTTTTTGAGGGGCTTTTGACAGTTTTAGATGGTCTAGGTTGGTTTTACAGGGGCTTTAGACAGTTTTAGCTGGTCTTGGCTGGTTTTAGAGGGGCTTTAGACAGTTTGAGCTGGTCTAGGCTGGTTTTTATGGGGCTTTGGACAGTTTTAGATGGTCTAGGCTGGTTTTTGAGGGGCTTTTGACAGTTTTAGATGGTCTAGGTTGGTTTTAGAGGGGCTTTAGACAGTTTTATCTGGTCTAGGCTGGTTTTAGAGGGGCTTTTGACAGTTTTAGATGGTCTAGGCTGGTTTTAGAGGGGCTTTGGCCAGTTTGAGCTGGTCTAGGCTGGTTTTAGAGGGGCTTTGGCCAGTTTGAGCTGGTCTAGGCTGGTTTTAGAGGGGCTTTGGACCGTTTTATCCGGTCTAGGCTGGTTTTAGAGGGGCTTTGGCCAGTTTTAGCTGGTCTAGGCTGGTTTTAGAGGGGCTTTAGACAGTTTTAGCTGGTCTAGGCTGGTTTTAGTTGGGCTTTAGACAGTTTTATCTGGTCTAGGCTGGTTTTAGAGGGGCTTTAGACAGTTTTAGCTGGTCTAGGCTGGTTTTAGAGGGGCTTTAGACAGTTTTATCCGGTCTAGGCTGGTTTTAGAGGGGCTTTAGACCGTTTTATCCGGTCTAGGCTGGTTTTAGAGGGGCTTTGGCCAGTTTTATCCGGTCTAGGCTGGTTTTAGAGGGGCTTTGTCCAGTTTGAGCTGGTCTAGGCTGGTTTTAGAGGGGCTTTGTCCAGTTTTATCCGGTCTAGGCTGGTTTTAGAGGGGCTTTGGCCAGTTTGAGCTGGTCTAGGCTGGTTTTAGAGGGGCTTTGGCCAGTTTGAGCTGGTCTAGGCTGGTTTTAGAGGGGCTTTGGCCCGTTTGAGCTGGTCTAGGCTGGTTTTAGAGGGGCTTTAGACCGTTTTATCCGGTCTAGGCTGGTTTTAGAGGGGCTTTGGACAGTTTGGTCTGTTTTCTTTAGTAGGGTATTTCTGAAAACGCTTCAGTATCTCTGATTGGTCATTAATGAGCCACCCATCCGCACAGGTATAACCCTGAGAATCTGGCCACACTGGAGCGGTACGTGGACACTCAGGCCAGAGAGAACGCCTACGACCTGGAGGCCAACCTGGCTGTGCTCAAGCTGTGAGTGGACCCGAGGAGAGAGAGACTCACACACACACACACACACACACACACACACACACACACTGCAATGGGTTTATCACACACACACACACACACACACACACACACACACACACACACACACACACTGCAATGGGTTTATCACACACACACACACACACACACACACACACACACACACACTGCAACGGGTTTATCACACACACTGCAATGGGTTTATCACACACACACACACACACATACACACATCTGTGCACATGTGTTTGGTGTGTCAGGTGTAATAATGACCGTGGCTGTGTCGTGTTTAGTGATTCTTCACACGTGTGTGTGTGTGTGTGTGTGAGATTAACAGGAAGTGCCCTTGTGTCCTCAGGTATCAGTTTAACCCGGCGTATTTCCAGACCACCGTCACGGCTCAGATCCTGCTCAAGGCTTTGACCAATCTGCCTCACACTGACTTCACTCTCTGCAAGTGCATGATCGACCAGACCCACGTATCCTTCAGGAGACAGAACGTGTGTGTGTGTGTGTGTGTGTGTGTGTGTGTGTGTGTGTGACATATGAGGACCCAAATGTGTATAATGCCATGGGTATGACACAGGTATTACAGGAGAGGGTGAAATATGAGGACATTACCCATGGCCCCACTTTACAAAAGGCTTATAAATCACACAGGAGGAGTTTTTATGAGAAAGTAAAAATGCAGAATGTGTGTGTGTGTGTGTGTGTGTGTGTGTGTGTGTGTGTGTGTGTGTGTGTGTGTGTGTGTGTGTGTGTGTGATGGGTAGGTTTAGGGGCAGTGTGTGTGTGTGTGTGATGGGCAGGTTTAGGGGCAGTGTGTGTGTGTGTGTGTGTGTATGTGTGTGTGATGGGTAGGTTTAGGGGCTGTGTGTGTGTGTGATGGGCAGGTTTAGGGGCTGTGTGTGTGTGTGTGTGTGTGTGATGGGTAGGTTTAGGGGCTGTGTGTGTGTGTGTGTGTGTGTGTGTGTGTGTGTGTGTGTGTGTGTGTGTGTGTGTGTGTGTGTGTGTGTGTGTGTGTGTGTGTGATGGGTAGGTTTAGGGGCTGTGTGTGTGTGTGTGTGTGTGTGTGTGTGATGGGTAGGGATGGGTACCGAAAACCGGTATTAAACGGGCCCCGGGGCTGAATTTTGAAAGACCGTTGTATCGATAAGCTCGGACGTTATCGGTTCTGCTGTCGGTACTTTTGAAAATACACGTGACGAGAGAGAGAGAGAGAGAGAGAGAGAGAGAGAGAGAGAGAGAGAGAGAGAGAGAGAGAGAGAGAGAGAGAGGGAGCTCCGCAAACGACAGCCGAGGACAGAACCAAACATTCAAACGTAGCCTGGTTACACTTTAGATCTGTGATAGTCTGCTTTTATTTTAGATTTTGTCTTCCAAGGATTATAATAATAATATTTATGTCTAGCCCAACTTGATTCCCTTTGCAGCAGTAGCCTACGCTGTCATTTCTCCATAAAACTCAAACGTAATGACAGAATCAGCACGATCAGTTATTGTAGTAAAATACAGTCTAGCCACTGTTGGTAAATTGTGGGACGCGTTTAATAATAAAAAGAGCGATTAAAAGCACAAAAATGTGCGCAAGAGATTGTTCCCAAGTCGACGCGCGCGCTCTGAAACAGCCCGCGACGAGACGAGCAAATTACACTTTCGGTTTCACACTCGCGTCTAAACGATCAAATGAACACAAACATATGTGTCAAAATGACC
Organism: Pseudorasbora parva; assembly: GCF_024679245.1. NCBI lineage: Eukaryota > Metazoa > Chordata > Actinopteri > Cypriniformes > Gobionidae > Pseudorasbora > Pseudorasbora parva. The sequence continues at coordinate 47,088,190 of NC_090179.1, forward strand.
GGCTTGGAGAGTCTCTTAAACACAACACAGTTTGTGTCTAAAATGGACGTAGTTATTATGGATATAGTCAGGAGAATATATAGCTCATCTGCCTATTATCAGTCGCCTATAGATCTGCACGTCTGTCTTAAAGAGGCAGCGGTGTAAATAAACATGCTGACGGATTACTGCGAATTAAACAACCAAATGCAAAGAGAAAATCACTCACAGCTCTTGCATGAATAACTTCAGCTTTAATAAGCATTAATTTGGCTATTTATGATGAACAGTGTTATTTTACATTTGATTAGTAGAATTCTTCCAGAAATGAAAGCACTGCATGTGTAGGCTGTGTATTTTTGTTAATTGTGTGTGTGTGCATATATATATATATATCCTATATATAAAATCTCAAAAAGTACCGATAAGAATACCGTTAAAGTACCGGACCGATAAGCAGTATCGATAAGAGTAGTAATACCGTTAAAACCTTAACGATACCCATCCCTAGTGATGGGTAGGTTTAGGGGCAGTGTAAGGGGATAGTAAATACGGTTTGTACAGTATAAAAACCATTACGCCTATGGAATGTCCCCACATTTCACAAAAACAAACGTGTGTGTGTGTGTGTGTGTGCGTGTATTCAGCAAACATCAGTAAACGAGAGGCTGTCACTCTCTCATACTCTTCTGCTTTGTTTGTAAAGCTCAGATTAGGCCACACCTTTCTTCACTCTTACAAACAAGTCTGACAGAATAAAAGGGATTTGGCCCGAACACACACACTGCAGAAAACGCTCTTACTCAGTATTTCTGTCTTGTTTCTAGTCCAAACATCTAACAATTCTTAAAACAAGAAGTATTTACTAGACAAGCAAAAGTAATTGTCTTGTTTTGGGGAAAATAACTCAAAATGAAGAGAGTTTTTGCTTAAAATAAGATAAATAATCTGCCAATGGGGTGAGAAAAATAATCTTAATTCAAACAGAATCTTTGTGAATGTCCATTGGTGTTTACGATCCTCCACTCTGCTGATTGGTTGACAGCTGGCTGGAATGACATCATGATTGGGTGGATCATCTGAACATCCTGAGGCCTGTTGGATGAAGCTAGAGCAGGTCTAGATGGAGTTCAGCCGTTCCTCAAAGCTCGGTGTAAACGTCCTCCGTCAGCTCGGGTTTAATCCAGAGTTAGCGATCGACTCTGAAGCGCGAGCACCTGAGAGTGTGACACGTGTGGCAAACAGCCAATCACAGCGGGCGCTTGATTCACTTCTCTTCTGAAGACTGAGATCATTTTGAAAATGATTATGAAATTTAATCTGTTTATGCGGCAGGAATAAACACCGCTGCGGCGGCGAGAGTTTGAGAAGGCGCTGAAGGAATATCTGACTATGTATAGACATGCAGGGGGCGTGGCTTTAGTGCGTCTTTACTGGCTGCTGATTGGCCCAGTGTGGGTTTGCGATCTCTAACCCAGAATAAGCCTTAGCTGTGTAGTGTGTGTTACCATGGCGATGAACACCGCTAAAAACCAATCCAGCTTGAGCCCGAGGAACCAGAGTTTGCTCAGACTAATCTCGAACTGACCTTTGGGGAACCGGCCACTGGAGTTAGTTTTTTAAGAAACAGCATTTGTTGTTATTATGGGCTGTCGTGTCTCTGGAGTGATGTCATAGGTTTCCTTGACTACGGTGTCGCAGCAAGAGGAGCGGCCGATAAGACAGATCCTGTATCTCGGCAACCTGCTGGAGACGTGTCACTTCCAGAGCTTCTGGGTAATACACACACACACACACACACACACACACAAACGCACACACACCTGCACATACACACATCCTCTCACACACACACACACACGCACATACACACATCCTCTCTCACACACACACACACACCTGCACATACACATATCCTCTCACACACACACACACATGCTCACACACACAAACATGCACATACACACAAACACACTCATACAGTCATTCTCACACACACTCACACTCAATCACACACACAAACACGCACATGCACTTATTCTCACACACACACACTCACACTCAATCACACACACAAACACGCGCATACACTCTTTCTAACACACACAAATACACAGACACACACACGTTCACACACGTGCTCACTCAGACACACACACACACGCACAAACACTCGCATACACTCTCTCACACACACGTTCACACACATACTCTCACACACACTCACACTCAATCACACAAACACGCGCATACACTCTTTCTAACACACACAAATACACTCACACACACACGCGCATACACTCATTCTCACACACACAAATACACACGCACCCACACACGTACACGCGCGCGCACACACACACGCACATACACTCATTCTCACACACACAAATACACACACACACTTACACACACAAACACGCACATACACTCATTCTCACACACACAAATACACACGCACATACACTCATTCTCACACACACACTTACACACACAAACACGCACATACACTCATTCTCACACACACACAAATACACACACACACTTACACACACAAACACGCACATACACTCGTTCTCACACACACACACAAACACGCACATACACTCATTCTCACACACACAAATACACACACACACTTACACACACAAACACGCACATACACTCATTCTCACACACACAAATACACACGCACATACACTCATTCTCACACACACACTTACACACACAAACACGCACATACACTCATTCTCACACACACAAATACACACACACACTTACACACACAAACACGCACATACACTCGTTCTCACACACACACACAAACACGCACATACACTCATTCTCACACACACAAATACACACACACACTTACACACACAAACACGCACATACACTCATTCTCACACACACTTACACACACAAACACGCACATACACTCATTCTCACACACACGTACACACACTTGCTCACATAGACGTGCTCACACACACACACATGCTCACAGCACGCATGTGCTCATTCTCGCACACACATGCTCACACACACACTCACACGTGCTCACATGCACCTTTACTCTCACTCACTCTCTCACTCACTCACACATGTACTCACACACACGCTCACCACACTGTGTTAAGTAACAGTAGTCTAGTTCTGCTTTGTGTTAAACTGTGTGTGTGTGCGTGTGTGCGTGTGCGTGTGTGCGTGTGTGTGTGTGTGTGTGTGTGTGTGTGTGTGTGTGTGTGTGTGTCTCAGTCCAGTCTGGAGGAGAACCGAGATCTCATCGATGGAATCACAGGATTTGAGGAATCTGTGCGCAAATGTAAGTGATTTAAATATTATATTATAGGGAAACAAATGATTGTGGGATATAAAGTCACAATCACTATGGAAACAAGCTTCCATACTACACCGATCAGGCATAACATTATGACCAGCCGAATAACACTGATGATCTCTGTTAGTGGGTGGGATATATTAGGCAGCAAGTGAACATTTAGTCCTCAGAGTTGATGTGTGTGAAGCAGGAGAACCGGCCACAGGGTCATGGGCGGCCAAGGCTCATTGATGACCGTGGGGAGCAGATGTCTATTATGAGCGACGGATGAAACTTCTGTTTAATGAGTTTATAGAATAGAATAGAAGTTTATTGTCATTACAAATGTACAAGTACACAGCAACGAAATTACGTTTGGAGCAAGCCTCCGGGCTGCAGCCAATTGCGGCGCTGCCACGCGCTCTCCGGAGAAAAAAATGCAGATTTTTGCAAAGCATAGCATACGTACATACAAGAAACACAACACAACATAACACAGCACACGTGGTCACGTGATGGGATTTTTAGTTTGGTTTGGGTAAGGGAGGAAGAGGGAAGGAGGCAGACGGATGGAGGGGGGATGGGATCGGGGTGGGTGTGTATGGTGCGAGTAAGAGTCTGAGTTTATAATGCCGTATTTTCCGGAGTATCAGTCTAAAACTGCCTCATGAATGGGACAGAAGTGTGTGTGAGACTCGTTCCTCCAGCTCTGGCCATCTTGCTTTCCGTCCGCGATTAGCTTCCTTCCTGCCGCTCTAGCGCCCCCTCACGCCTGTGGAGCTAAATGTTTAATCTGTCCGTCAGTAAGAGTTCAATTTGATATAAGTCGCAGGACCAGCCGAACGATGAGGGAAAAGTGCGACTTATAGTCCGGAAAACACGGTAATCGTAGTTTAATAAAAATATTAATGTCCAGTATTTCTGTCTCTAGTCATCTGTCATGTTGTGGGAATCACGTATCAGAACATCGAGCACAGACTCCTGGCGGAGATGCTGGGAGACCCTCTGGGTGAGACACACACACACTGCACCCATCTCTCTCTCCCTCTCTCTCTCTGTCTCTCTCACACACACACACTCTCTGTCTCGCACACTCTCTCTTTCTCTCACACACACACTGCACCCATCTCTCTCTCTCTCTCTCTCTCTCTCTCTCTCTCTCTCTCTCTCTCTCTCTCTTTCTCTCTCTCTCACACACACACACTGATGGTGTTCATCTCTCCGCAGACACACAGGTGAAGGTGTGGATGAATAAGTACGGCTGGACGGAGAACGAGGACGGTCAGATCTTCATCCACAGTCAGGAGGAGTGTGTGAAGCCCAAGAACATCGTGGAGAAGATCGACTTTGAGAGTGAGTGAGTGTGTGTGTGAGAGAGTGAGAAAAATGTGTGTGTGTGTGTGAGTGAGTGAGAGATAGAGATGGAGTCTGTGTGTGTGTGTGTGTGTGTGTGTGTGTGTGTGTGTGTGTGTGTGAGAGAGAGAGAAAGTGCGTGTGTGTGTGAGAGAGAAAGTGCGTGTGTGTGTGTGAGAGAGAGAGTGCATGTGTGTGAGAGAGAGAGTGCGTGTGTGTGTGTGTGTTTATTTGACAGAGAGAGATAGACTGTGTGCGTGTGTGTGTGTGCGCGCGTGCGCGTGTGTGTGTGTGTGTGAGTGTGAGAGAGAGTGTGTGTGTGTGTGTGTGAGTGTGAGAGATAGTGTGTGTGTGCTTGCATGTGACAGACGGTGATTTGCTGTTCCTCAGAGTGTGTGTGACTGATGTTGTGTTTGTGTCCACAGGCGTCTCCAGCATCATGGCCACATCGCAGTGACGACACACACACACACACACACACACACCTTTTCGATTCCCCAATAAACCGGTTTGAGTCCAGACTCTGCTCAAGTCTTCATTTGCTCTGTGTGTTGCTCTCAGAGGAGTGTGTATTGTGCTTTCTGCTCATTATGTTTGAGTGTGTGTGTGACCGCACCAGCGTGATCTGGTCTGAGGACAGATGCTGCTCTTCCCTGAGGTTTGAACACACACACTCACACAAACACACATGCTATCACACACACATGCTCACATACACACACACTCACATACACACAAACACACATACACACACACAGACGCGCACACACATACACACACTTTCACACACACGCACACAGTCACACACACTATCACATAAACACACTATCACACACTCACATACACACACACACTCGCAGTAACACACTCACGCATCGTTTCTGCTGCACAACAACATAATGAGCTTTGATCAATCATAATCGGTTATCGTTTACTCAGCATGTCCTCATTTTATTTTAGCATGTCATAATTTAGCCTTCGTCTCATTAATCACTCGTTTCCTCTTTAAATCGTTATTTAGACTTTCGTTCCTTCACTCGTCGTCATATTTATCTTTTGTTCATCTTAATTTCGACTCATACTTTAGATTTATTTTGTCATGTTTGTATTTTTTATCCTTTTTCTCATGAATTAGTCGTAATTGTCCTTTTAAAGTCATAATTACTCATGATATTTTAAGTTATAATTTAGACTTTTTCAGGATAATTTTGATTTATCTTCTCAGTTTTTGTCTCAGACTTTAGACTTATGTCATAAATGTCCTAAATCTGTTTCGACTCATTAAGATCATAAACTTAATCTCATAAATGACTGCCATAATCGTCCTTATTTCCATTTAGTATTTCATAATTTAGACTTTTTATAATTAAGACTTTTTAAAATCATAATATAGACCTTGTCCTTTTTATTTTATTTTTTGTCAGTCATAATTTAGACGTTTTATCATAATTTTTATATTTTCAATCATAATTTAGCCTTTTCATCTCATAAATTACTGTCATAATTGCCCTAAGTCCTTATTTCCATTTAGTATTTCATAATTTAGATATAATTCATAATTATTTTTTTTTTTTTGTCATTTTATGAGAATTTAGATTTTTGTCATAAGTAATAATTTAGTCTGGCATATGATATTTTAAGTTGTAATTTAGGCTTTGTATGTCAAATAATTTAGTATGTCATAATTCCGATTTTTGTCACATTTGTCTTTTTAAAACTTAATTTTGACTCATAAACACGAGAAGAGAGCCAATCATCAAGCTCGGAGTCACGTGTTCCGTATTCTGAGCTTACATTCTGCGCATGCGCGGTGGAGCCGCAGCGCTGTCCTGCGTGCTGAAGTGTCGCTTCTTCCTCATCATTTATGAATAAGTGTGTGTGTGAGACGGTGTGTGTGTGTCTGGATCAGCTCGCATTAATAACGCTGATAATCATCGCTCATAATGTCAACACACGAGCCTGTGCGCGGAATCTGATGGACGGGCGTCCCGAGGCGCGCTCCGTGTCGCTGGAGTGCGCGTCACACGGTCAGCGCGTGCTCGCTGTTCTTCAGGTCATGCGGGAGCGGCGCACGCTCTTCGACTTCAGCATCCGCGTGCACGAGGAGACGCTCCCGTGCCACCGCTGTGTGCTCGCCGCGTGCAGTGACTTCTTCAGGTACTCACCGCGGAATACACGGAGTAACGGATACCGTGTTCCGTTACATTACACGCGTTTAGGAATAATAAAACGCGCACAAGAAGGAAACAATTCATATCTGTGGTGTGTGAACTTTATGAATCAGATAAACAGGGTAAATTCATCCTATAAATTAGAACATTTACAATTATATAACTAATAGGTATTATAATATGAGCATACGGTAATTATGTTTTATGGTATCATTTTGATTTGTCAATTTAGATTTTGTCGTAATGTAGATTTTTCATTTCATAAATGACTTAGTAAGTCATCATTTGGATTTTGTCACATTTGTCTTTTTTAAATCTTTGACTTTATCATAAATTATTGTCAAAATTACATAAATTGATTTTATCATAACTATAAACTCATAACTTCAGTCATAATTTTGACTTTTCATCTCATAAATGACTGTCATAATTTATTTTAAGTTGTCATAATAATGTCATAATTTATTTTAATTTGTATAATAATGTCATAATATATTTTAAATTGTTTAAATAATGTCATAATATATTTTAATGTCTTATGTCATAATTTATTTTAAATTATCATAATAATGTCAATTTATTTTAAATTGTTTAAATAGTCATAATTTATTTTAAGTTGTCATAATTTCATAATTTTTTATATTGTTATAATAGTTATAATTTATTTTAATGTCTTTTTATGTCATAATTTATTTTAAATTCTCATAATATATTTTAATGTCTATAATTTAGAGTTATAATTTAGATTTTTTTGTCAAATGTCAATTCTAATTTTGATATTTTAAGTCATAATTTTGTCTTTTCGTCCTATAACTAACTTAGTAAATCATAGTTTAGTCATTTTAAGTCATAGTTTTGACTTATCATTTAAATTTTTAGACTTTTGTCTTAATTTTGATATTTTAAATAAAAATTTAGACTTCAAAAATACATAAATTGATGTCATAAATTTTAGACATTTTATGTCCTAACTATATTCAGTCATAATTTAGACTTCTTATCATAAATTACTGTCTTAATTGTCATAAGTCCTTATTCCCATTTAGTATTTCATAATTTATTTATTTTCTTTTTTTTGGTACATAACAGATATTAGTATTTCAATGTTGGTGATTTAACATTATTTCAGTTAATGAAATATGATTGTTTACTGTGAACTTAACTCAAATCTGTAAAACCTAAAATGTTGCTACTGTATTTTTTATGGTAAACAGCTGCCACACTGTAAAAAAAACCCTGTAAAATTTACAGTAAAAAAAGGTTCCCAGAACTTTACAGTAAAAAAAAGGTTGCCAGATATTTTTCAGTAAAAACGGTTGCCAGAATTTTACAGTAAAACAACGGTTCCCAGATCTTTACGGTAAAAACGGTTGCCAGAACTTTACAGTAAAACAACGGTTCCCAGATCTTTACGGTAAAAACGGTTGCCAGAACTTTACAGTAAAACAACGGTTCCCAGATCTTTACGGTAAAAACGGTTGCCAGATCTTTACGGTAAAAACGGTGGCCAGAACTTTACAGTAAAAAAAGGTTGCCAGATATTTGTCAGTAAAAATGGTTCCAGATCTTTACAGTAAAACAACGGTTCCCAGATCTTTACGGTAAAAACGGTTGCCAGAACTTTACAGTAAAACAACGGTTCCCAGATCTTTACGGTAAAAACGGTTGCCAGAACTTTACAGTAAAACAACGGTTCCCAGATCTTTACGGTAAAAACGGTTGCCAGAACTTTACAGTAAAACAACGGTTCCCAGATCTTTACGGTAAAAACGGTTGCCAGATCTTTACGGTAAAAACGGTGGCCAGAACTTTACAGTAAAAAACGGTTGCCAGAACTTTACAGTAAAACAACGGTTCCCAGATCTTTACGGTAAAAACGGTTGCCAGAACTTTACGGTAAAAACTGTTGCCAGAACTTTACAGTCAAAGCGGTTCCCAGAACTTTACAGTCAAAGCGGTTCCCAGAACTTTACAGTCAAAATGGTTGCCAGATCTTTACAGTAAAAACGGTTGCCAGAACTTTACAGTAAACAACGGTTCCCAGATCTTTACGGTAAAAACGGTTGCCAGAACTTTACAGTCAAAATGGTTGCCAGATCTTTACGGTAAAAGCAGTTGCCAGAACTTTACAGTAAACAACGGTTCCCAGATCTTTACGGTAAAAACGGTTGCCAGAACTTTACAGTAAACAACGGTTCCCAGATCTTTACGGTAAAAACGGTTGCCAGAACTTTACAGTCAAAATGGTTGCCAGATCTTTACAGTAAAAGCAGTTGCCAGAACTTTACAGTAAACAACGGTTCCCAGATCTTTACGGTAAAAACGGTTGCCAGAACTTTACAGTAAGCAACGGTTCCCAGATCTTTACGGTAAAAACGGTTGCCAGATCTTTACGGTAAAAACGGTTGCCAGAACTTTACAGTAAGCAACGGTTCCCAGATCTTTACGGTAAAAACGGTTGCCAGAACTTTACGGTAAAAGCGGTTCCCAGAACTTTACAGTAAAAATGGTTTCCAGAACTTTACAGTAAAAAAAACAGTTGCCAGATCTTTAAAGTAAAAAGCGGTTCCCAGAAATTTACAGTAAAAATGGTTCCCAGAACCTTTCAGTAAAAAACGGTAGCGACATTTTAGGTTTTACAGGACAGCACAAAGTTTGCTGTCTATTTTATAGTTCAAACCTGTATAATTTAAAGGTTTATATTGTAATAATTACAGCTGGCAGGTTTTTTTAACTGTAAATTTAACAGAATGTTTTTTACAGTGTAACTAAGCTACGTGTTTCGTTTCTCCACAACCCTGACCACAAGTCACATGTATCCGATGTGTGCGTGTGTGTGTGTGTGTGTGTCCTTGTGCGTGTGTGTGTGTGTGCGTGTGTGTGTATACAGGGCCATGTTTGAGCTGGACATGCGGGAGCGCGGCGATGGCACCGTGACCCTCAGTAACCTCTCGACCCCGGCCGTACGCTCCTTCCTGGACTTTGCCTATTCCGGAGAAATAGAAATCAGAGAAGACAATGTGGACGAGCTGTTTCAGCTGGCAGCTTTCCTGCAGGTCAGGCAGAACTCATGACCACAGGATTCATATGAGAACTACACAAGTCAAACCTTCCTCTTTAAAGCTCCACTGTGTGATATTTTCCCCCATCTAGCGGTGTAAAGGTTTATGACCATCCAGTGAATATTAGTTTCTGTTCCTCTCAATTCTGATTTCGTTTTAATTCCTACGGTGGCTGATTTAGTCCAAGATTAACATGGCTTCCGGTTGGACCTCGTCCGTGAGTGTTCCTTCAAGTGATGAGGTTACTTTAGAACAGGGGTTTTCAAACTTTATGTTGCCAAAGACCCCCAATATGATGAACCTGAGGCGTGGCTTTCATATTATGACACGTGTCGCTCTGTCTGTATATAGTTCTCTCTGTGAGCAGAGATCAGTTGATGTGACGGATGCCACTCCAATATTCCCTCCTGTCTTGTTGATTTGCCCGTTGCGTGGCCGTCTTAGTTCTCTTATTCGCTTCCTCTGCGACTCTGATACATATCCTCGAGAATAAGAGTGATCCTCCATCAGCAACAGACTTTCAAAAAGGCTTTCAGGTTTTCATAAAGCCCTCTTCACATTCGACACGGTGCCATCGAGTGTTAAAACGCGAAAGGCGAAGCTTGAATTTACGGGTATGTCCCTCTTTGGCTACAGTACTTTCAAGATGGAGGAGCAACATGGCGGCCGGCATTTGAACCCCTCACCCGTATGTGTTTTCAATGGCATATTATAAACTTTCGAGAATACTTTATTACTTGAAAGAAGTAAATATACAATAATGAGCACATATATTTTTGAAAGAACTAAGTGTTTTTAGCTAAGAATAAACTAAAAGAGTTACACAGTGTAGCTTTAACAATAACTTTAAAAACCTTAAAAGTACGGTAAGTGCTCTAGTCGAAGGCTTCAGTCTGTATTATTAACCGTATTTGTTGAATAATCATGTTTAACAGCAGAGTTCCTGACACATTAACTGTAATTATTACACGGCTCTGTGAAATACTTGACTCTGATTGGTCAATCGCGCATTCCAGCGGTGTGTTATTTCCAGATAACACACACCGCTCATCCGGGTACTGCGAGTTATCTTGACCGGTTCTACTTCTGTGCTTAACGCTGGCGCCATCTTGTGGCTTAAACAGCCGTGGGTTACAATGGAAGACTTCAAGGCGGGTTTCCTTTATAACGTTTTAAATATGGATATTTTTCTTACACAAACGCATCGACTGGAATCAGACGGCTCTATTAACCCATCGGAGTCGTGTGGAGCGCGTTATTTGACGGACAGCTGCATTTAATGGACTTCAGAAACAGCTCCAACTACTGCTGGGATTAACGTTAGCCTGGACTTTTTAAATATAACTCTGATTGTATTTGTCTGACAGAAGAATGTCATAAACACCTATAATGACCTGAGGGTGAGTAAATCATAGGCTTGGGTTCATCTTTGGCTGAACTAACCCTTTCAGCATTCATTCTCAACATTTAGCAGCGATAGATAAAGGCTTAAAGCTGTCTGGAACTGTTTTTCTTCGCGGAAGCTTTGCGTACGAGCTGATAAAATATTTAATCTCGAGACAATATTTAGTGTGTAATTTATTTGAGACTAGTAGCCGTGTAATAAGCGGGATAATGTCCCCCCAGCCGGTTGTTATCGCAGAATAAACCCCTTCAGAGTGACGCTCCGCTTCGCCTCGGGGTCCTGATCACTCTGGAGGGGTTTATTCTGTGATAACAACCGGCTGGGGGGACATTATCCCGCTTATGAGCCCGATTTAAACCCGACCATTGTATAATACGTGAGCGTTCTGACGAGAAGAGCCTGTAATGAGCGAAGCGGATCGGTGTACTTCACTCAATAATCTGCCGATAAAATGATGTTCGCTCAAATCCAGCTCAGACATTTATCTGTAGCTTACTATACTGCTATAGCCATTAAACAACGTTTCATATTTAGGTTTAAATATTATAATATTTTTAATTCAATCTGATTATGATGAGTGCAAAGATTCAAGTGGGTCAGAAATGATTTTGGTGGTTATATTTTGTTTAGTGTTTTGTTTTGTTGAAAGCTTTTCTTTAAAGTGAATTTCGTTTTGTATAAATTGTATCTTAATTTTAATAAAGGTTTGTTCAGCCAATTACCTGTTTTTAATAAATAAGAAGCAGATATCAGACTATAATCGTGACCATGGGCGTCGGAAGCAAATAAAGAGTGTGTGGGTCAGTAGCGGCTAGGACAAAATATGATCGGTGGGGAAATAGTTTTGCGGGGGGTCTGGGGGTTCTCCCCCCCATAAAAATGATTTCATAGATGTGATTTCCTGCATTATGGTGCGTTTGAGGCCATATCCCTTTCCTATACCAAAAGAGACCTCAAACCAGTCAATACCAATAGTCTAATAAAAGGCTATATTCATCTAACTGCCATAGACATCAACAGTTTCACAGATAATGATAATGTCCAGACAGAAGAAGTGCCGTTTACTAAACGATTGATTGGGCCAGACAAAATGACAGAAATCACTGAATTACTTACCGTGGCTATAATGTAGGGGTAACACGCATGGCATCAAGTTGACGCATATCGCGAGCATTTGTTCGAATCCGGCACACTCGCTCTACTCCCTTTCCCCATCACATATCAGATCAGAAAGGTATTTATTTTCAATTTAAAAAATAGAAAATATTAGAAAAGGGGAAATAAAGCGTTTAACGTGTGTTTAATAATAAGTTTCTCGGTTAAGGGGTAGTCAATGTAAGCAGACATGAGCTGAATTAGAGACGATACAAGTGAGTGGGTCCAATATCATTGGTCTTAAAAAGTGGGTGGGTCTTGTCCCACACACACAATGGTTCCGACGCCCATGATCGTGACACTTCCATCTGCGAGTTAAAAAGTCTGAATGGCCTAATTTGGTGATTTGATTTCGCCCGGCAACTCAGTCTGGAAACCTGTACATTAATTTCTACTGGTTCTGGTAGACTTTTGTGGGAACCAATCACAGACTGGCCTATCCACCTGAAGCGCTATTGGCGGATTTAACACGATGACGGATAGAGAAGCGATGGGTCGTTGATCACTTTATTAGCTTATTTTAAGCAAAAACTCTCGTCATTTTGAGTTATTTTTTCCCAAAACAAGACAATTACTTTTGCTTGTCTAGTAAATACTTCTTGTTTTAAGAATTTTTTTGATATTTTGACTAGAAACAAGACAAAAATACTGAGTAAGAAGAGCATTTTTTGCGGTGAAATTGACTTCTCTTTTCGCTGTTGAACTCTATGGGGTCGCTGTGTCCATTTCTTTATCTGTCTATGGTGTTTCCTCTTGTGTTCACAGGTCAGTTTCCTGTCACATGCTTGCGCTGACTTCCTGGCCCAAACCCTGTCGCTGTCCAACTGCCTGCAGCTGTTAGCGTTAGCGGAGAGCTACGGCTCTGCGCACCTGCAGCGCCGCGCCAGCGACTTCATCACGCAGAACTTCCACACGCTTTCCTCCGCGGCGGAGTTCATGGAGATGCCGTCGCGCGTGCTGGAGCGCTGCCTGGAGTCTGACGCGCTCGCGGTGCCGGATGAAGCCGCCGTGCTAATCGCGCTCCTCCGCTGGACACGACATGACCCACGGACGCGCGAGAACGTGCTACCGAAGCTCCTGCCGCGCGTCCGTCTGCACCATCTGCCACTCGCCGCGCTGGAGGAGGCCGCACGCGAGCCGCTGCTGACCCGTAGCGTTAGCACTGTTAGCGAAGCACTCGCCCGCGTCCGAGAATCCAGCGGGTTGTTTGATGACGCACGGCCTTCGACCACGTCTAGCTACATTTTTGTGCATAAAACGGATGAAAGCGCGGGGATACGTTACGCGTTCTGCTACGATGTTAGCGGCGATCGCTGGATGGAGCTTCCCGGAGACGCGCCGCGGATTATAGACCTACCCGGTTCGGCGATCGTCGGCTTCGCTGAAAAACTGTTCGTAATCGGCGGATGCCGCGGGAATTGTAGCCGCGCAATCCGCCTGCACATCGCCGCGCCGGCGCATGACGCAACGGATGAGGTTTGGTGCTATTGTCCCGTCGCACGTAACTTCACGCCAGTTCGTCGAATGCACCACGCACGGAGCATGCACACCGCGGTCGCCGCGCTACGTCGCATCTATGCAATTGGTGGGAAAAACGTCCTGCACGTGGAATGCTACGACCCGCTAAACGACACATGGACACGCGTTAGCCCGCTTCCAAAGCAAATTTATTTTCCCGAGGCGAGCGTGTGCGGAAGCGTTATCTACACTCTCGGATCCGAAGTGGAAATATCCGACGCCTTTAATCCGTCGCTGGATTGCTTTTTCCGCTACGACGCGGCCGTGGATCAATGGAGTCAGCTAGTGCCGGAATTTGGCCGTTTTTTTCACGCCACGCTCGTGAAAACCGTGTCCGTTAATGCCACGCTGTTCCTGTGCGATCTGTCCAGCTATAAGCTCTGCAGCTTCTGCGCGGACGGCTGCGCGTGGACCGATGAAGGCTCGTTCGAGTGCGCGGGCTTTAACGCGGCCACCATTGCCGCGGGCGATCAGATCTTCGTCCTGGGCGGAGATTATTCTCCTGGCGAGATCTCGGACGAGGTGCAGGTGTTCGACCGCGAGCGTGCCGAGTGGCGGGAGCTGAGCCCGATGCCCCGCCCACTCACAGAGTTTACCTGCCAGGTGCTGAGCTTCAGCCGCTACAGAGACCCCTGGAGGACCAGTGCAGACTAAACACACACACACACACTCTCTCTCTCTCTCTCTCACACACACACACTCACACTAAACACACTCACACACTCTCTCTCTCACACACACACTCACAAACTCTCTCTCTCTCTCACACACACTCACACTAAACACACTCACTCTCTCTCACACACACTCTACACACTCACTCACTCTCTCACACACACACTCACACTAAACACACTCACTCACTCTCTCACACACACTCGCACTAAACACTCACTATACACACTCACTCTCACACACACACTCACACTAAACACTCACTCTACACACTCACTCTCACACACACTCTACACACTCACTCTACACACACTCTCTCTCTCACACACACACACTCCCACTCTAAACACTCTCTTTCTCTCTTTCACACACACAGACTCACACTCTCTCTCTCACACACACACACTCTCTCTCTTTCTCTCTCTCACACACACAGACTCACTCTCTCTCACACACACACACTCTCTCTCGCTCTCTCACACACACACACACACACACTCACTCTCACACACAC
Organism: Pseudorasbora parva; assembly: GCF_024679245.1. NCBI lineage: Eukaryota > Metazoa > Chordata > Actinopteri > Cypriniformes > Gobionidae > Pseudorasbora > Pseudorasbora parva. The sequence goes on from NC_090179.1 coordinate 47,103,341, forward strand.
ACACTCACACTAAACACTCACTCTACACACTCACTCTACATACACTCTCTCTCTCACACACACACACTCCCACTCTAAACACTCTCACTCTAAACACACACACACTCTCTCTCTCTCTTTCTCTCTCTCACACACACAGACTCACACTCTCTCTCTCACACACACACACACACACACTCACTCACACTCTCACACACTTACACTCACTCTCTCTTACACTCTAAACACTCACTCTAAACACACTCTCACTTTACACACACTCTCACTCTAAACACACACACTCACTTACACTCACTCTCTCTCACACACACTCACACTCTCACTCTAAACACACACTCACTTTACACACTCACTTACACTCACACTCTAAACACTCTCACTCTAAATACACACACTCACTTTACACATTCACTCTCTCACACACACACTCACACTCTAAACACTCACTCTAAACACACACTCACTTACACTCACACTCTCTCTCTCACACACACTCCCTCACTCACACACAAAACACTCTCATACACACTCTCACTCTAAACACACACTCACACTAAACATACTCACTCTCACGCACTCACTCTAAACACACAAACTCACTAACACTAAACACACACATACTCACTTACTCTAAACACACTCACCCTCACTCACACACACTAAAAACACACACACACTCACTAACACTAAACACACACAAACTCACTTACTCTAAACACACTCACCCTCACTCACACACACTAAAAACACACACACTCACTCACTCACTAACACTAAACACACACATACTCACTTACTCTAAACACACTCACCCTCACTCACACACACTAAAAACACACACACTCACTCACTAACACTAAACACACACATACTCACTTACTCTAAACACACTCACCCTCACTCACACACACTAAAAACACACACACACACTCACTAACACTAAACACACACATACTCACTTACTCTAAAAACACACACCCTCACTCACACACACTAAACACACACATACTCACTCACTAACACTAAACACACACATACTCACTTACTCTAAACACACTCACCCTCACTCACACACACTAAAAACACACACACACTCACTAACACTAAACACACACAAACTCACTTACTCTAAACACACTCACCCTCACTCACACACACTAAAAACACACACACTCACTCACTCACTAACACTAAACACACACATACTCACTTACTCTAAACACACTCACCCTCACTCACACACACTAAAAACACACACACTCACTCACTAACACTAAACACACACATACTCACTTACTCTAAACACACTCACCCTCACTCACACACACTAAACACACACATACTCACTCACTAACACTAAACACACACATACTCACTTACTCTAAACACACTCACCCTCACTCACACACACTAAAAACACACACACACTCACTAACACTAAACACACACAAACTCACTTACTCTAAAAACACACACCCTCACTCACACACACTAAAAACACACATACTCACTCACTAACACTAAACACACACATACTCACTTACTCTAAACACACTCACCCTCACTCACACACACTAAAAACACACACACTCACTCACTAACACTAAACACACACATACTCACTTACTCTAAACACACTCACCCTCACTCACACACACTAAAAACACACACACACACTCACTAACACTAAACACACACATACTCACTTACTCTAAAAACACACACCCTCACTCACACACACTAAAAACACACACACACACTCACTAACACTAAACACACACATACTCACTTACTCTAAACACACTCACCCTCATTCACACACACTAAAAACACACACACACACTCACTAACACTAAACACACACATACTCACTTACTCTAAACACACTCACCCTCACTCACACACACTAAAAACACACACACACACACACTCACTAACACAAACACACAGATACTCACTTACTCTAAACACACTCACCCTCACTCACACACACTAAAAACACACACACTCACTAACACTAAACACACACATACTCACTTACTCTAAACACACTCACCCTCACTCACACACACTAAAAACACACACACTCACTCACTAACACTAAACACACACATACTCACTTACTCTAAACACACTCACCCTCACTCACACACACTAAACACACACATACTCACTCACTAACACTAAACACACACATACTCACTTACTCTAAACACACTCACCCTCACTCACACACACTAAAAACACACACACTCACTCACTAACACTAAACACACACATACTCACTTACTCTAAACACACTCACCCTCACTCACACACACTAAAAACACACACACTCACTCACTAACACTAAACACACACATACTCACTTACTCTAAACACACTCACCCTCACTCACACACACTAAAAACACACACACTCACTCACTAACACTAAACACACACATACTCACTTACTCTAAAAACACACACCCTCACTCACACACACTAAACACACACATACTCACTCACTAACACTAAACACACACATACTCACTTACTCTAAACACACTCACCCTCACTCACACACACTAAAAACACACACACACACACTCACTAACACTAAACACACACATACTCACTTACTCTAAACACACTCACCCTCACTCACACACACTAAAAACACACACACTCACTCACTAACACTAAACACACACATACTCACTTACTCTAAACACACTCACCCTCACTCACACACACTAAAAACACACACACTCACTCACTAACACTAAACACACACAAACTCACTTACTCTAAACACACTCACCCTCACTCACACACACTAAAAACACACACACTCACTCACTAACACTAAACACACACATACTCACTTACTCTAAAAACACACACCCTCACTCACACACACTAAACACACACATACTCACTCACTAACACTAAACACACACATACTCACTTACTCTAAACACACTCACCCTCACTCACACACACTAAAAACACACACACACACACTCACTAACACTAAACACACACATACTCACTTACTCTAAACACACTCACCCTCACTCACACACACTAAAAACACACACACTCACTCACTAACACTAAACACACACATACTCACTTACTCTAAACACACTCACCCTCACTCACACACACTAAAAACACACACACACACGACTGCATCATCAATGAGCTGTTTATTAAAACAATACATTGCTAGTCTTTCGGCTGTGAGTTACTCTAATTAATCATCCAGATGAGCAGATGATGGACGTCCTGCAGAAACATCACTGGAGCTCGTGATCAGCGGACCGTCAGGAAGAGGAGGATGAGGATGAGGAGGAGAGGAAGAGGAGGATGAGGAGGAGCTCTTCATGAGTCCTGATATTGTTTGACCAGTAGCCACATGAGCAGGACTGTGATCAACACAACCATAAAGTTCAGGAACAGCTCCTGTGCGGATCGGTCCATCTGAGCCCTTCAGAGACAACAGCTGTGTGTGTGTGTGTGTGTGTGTGTGTGTGTGTGTGTGTGTGTGTGTGTGTGTGTGTGTGTGTGTGTGTGTGTGTGTGTGCGCGTGCGCGTGCGCGTGCGCGTGCGCGTGCGTGTGTGAGAGAGAGAAAGAGGTGGAATAATGATCAGTATGTTGGTCATTATGAATATAATCTTGCCGTCCATCTGTCTGTTCATCCATCCAAGTCTTGCCACATTTCAAACACAAATCTATCATCTGTTTAACTGCTGTGAGTCACACACACACACACACACACACACACTCGCTCACACACTCTCTATCTCTCTCTCAATCACTCACACACTCTATCTATTTCTCACTCTCTCTCACACACACACACACACTCTATCTCTCTCAATCACTCACACACTCTATCTCTCACTCACTCACTCACACACACACACACACACACACACACACACACACACACACTCTATATTATTTTCGCGATCATAGACTCCTATCGCTTTTGTATACAAATCATTATAATAAATTATAGAAAATAAAACAGCATTTTCGTTTGTTTTTAAAACATGTACGGTGATGTTCAAAAGCTCGAGGTGTGTGTGTGTGTAATATTCCCTCAGTGTAAATCATCTGTTCTCTGTGTGTGAATATAGTAAAGTCTCATTTATTCCAAAAGAACAGCATTTATTTACATCTTTGCAACATTATAAATGTCTTTTCTGACACTTAAATGAATCCCAAATTCCAAAATAATATGATAAGAAATGTTCTCCTCAGAGTAAAACTAAACACACACACACACACACACACGTTTGTTTTTGTGACATGGGGACATTCCACAGGCGTAATGGTTTTTATACTGTACAAACCGTATTTACTATCCTGCCCCTAAACCTACCCATCACACACACACACACACATTCTGCATTTTTACTTTCTCATAAAAACTCCTCCTGTGTGATTTATAAGCCTTTTGAAAAGTGGGGCCATGGGTAATGTCCTCATATTTCACCCTCTCCTGTAATACCTGTGTCATACCCATGGCATTATACACATCTGGGTCCTCATACGTCACAAACACACACACACACACACATGCTCGCTTCAGGTGAGTCTTACCTGCGCAGTGTTCGGGTCTGCGGATTAAAGCCTCCGCGAGTCCGGCGGGCTCTTAAAGCGGCAACACCGGACCGAAGCGGATTGGACCAGCGCTCAGTGACGTCATGGGTATTTATATTATTAGTATTTTATATTCATAATGTATGATCATTTTAAAATTAAATGTGCTTTTCTAATTATATTTTTTATATTGCTATTTAGGTTGAATTTATTGATATTTATTTGTGTTTTTGTTGTTTTTATTTCCATTTAATTGTCGTCTCCAACACTCATCACTCTGTTCTGTTAACCCTCACCCTCCCTTTGAGTATAACTTAAATGATTGTAATTCATTTTATTTTATAATTTATGATAATTTTAAAATGAAATGTGCTTTTCTCGATTTTTTTATATTGCTATTTAGGTTGAATTTATTTATATTTATTTGTGTTTTAGTTGTATTTATTTCCATTTAATAATTTTAGTGCTTCGATTTAAAGTCGGCATTAAACGGAAGGTGAGATCGTCTTTTTCTCCTTATTGTGATGTATACCCGAGTGAAACGGCCTCTGAAATTAGAAAAAAATGTAGGGCGGGGCTTGTTTTCGTACTTCGTGATTTGATTGGATCGTTGGAAGTTGGGCGTTGCTAACAAATGGAGGCAGATTTGAAGCGACCGGCGTCTGAGAGGCGGCGAAACGAGACGGAGCGTGATAGCCATATTAATGTATTTGATTAAAGATTATAAGGGTAAATAAAAATTTTAAAATTAATGAAGTGCACAGATAAATCATTTATAGTAAATATTACAGTATAATATAAAAATACGAATTGTAAAATTTGATTTTATGCCGTTTTTAAAGCTGTGTAAATTATTTTTATTTCAAATTGAACATAATTTTAAATCGTGGGAAATTACGCACATACATCATACGATGGAATTCATCCCCAAACGTTTTGGACTTTCGTGAATCTTCGTGAGTCTGAGGCCGCCTCCCACGCCGGAGACTCGGGTTCGAATCCTGCTGATAATGCTTAACATTTGCAGATAAATAACGTGACAGCAATACCCTATTTGAATAAACGATTTGGTTTTTAATGTACGGCTCCCATAAACATGCATCCGTAGGGGCGGCCATTGTTGTTTCACGGGATATGTGACGTCAGAACCATAGACCGTAAATAAATATGGCCGTAGTGTCCGTGACGGATTCTGATAAGCCGTTCTGAAGCGTAGAGTAGAGACGAGCTGGCCGCCATCTTGTGAGCGAGTCATCACGTGTCACTCCCGGATAACAGAAAATGGGCAAAGGGGCGGGATGTGGGCGGGGCTTAGGTGATGCAATGACTATAGACGGCAGATAAATGGCTATCCACATGTCACTCGAAGTAACCACGCCCTTAATTATGCAGAACTTTAAGGCTTTATATAACGTAAACGAATGAGTTATAAATAAATAAAAATCACCCCCTCACAGTCGTCATGAAGGGCAAAATTAGTCATATAGACCAAAACCACAATTTAAACCAGACTGTAAACATGTGTTTTTTTGCTGTAAAGTTGGGAATTTTAACATGAGGCTCAATGAGATTCTGCTCCTTCTGGAGCCGCTCTAGTGGCCAGATGAGGAACTGCAGTTTACACTACATCCGTATCGGCTTCATGAGAGATCGCGGGAGGTGACGCTTGGTCAGAACTCGTAACTAAGATGTAGAACGATATAGTACGAGTTCACGGGTGGAAAGTCACGAGTTTAACGGGCGTTCCGGTGCACTTTTACAGGTAGAAAGTTGGAAAAACACGGGTTACGGGGATGCTTGGAACGCGGCATAAAATTCCCTAAAACACCGTGACGCGTTAAGCAACTATTTTTTTTTTTTTTTTTTTTTTTTTTATTTAGTTCTTTTTGGTCAACAATCAAAATTCCAGTTGCAATCATTTTACACAAAATAGCACTAGTCATATGGGTACATACATACAATACTGCATATGCATGCACACATACATAACCATAAAATAAATACATTTTTATTAAATTACATTTTTTTTAAACAAAATAAAAAATAAAATAAAGTTTACACTCTTATTGACCAAAGGTGTAGGCTGAAGCTAAAGTTTATTATGCCTACCCTTAACTCCACACAAGCTGCACTAATTGACATTAATTTAATACATCAAATATAAGATATTCTCAATGTGTGTTTGGAAGAACATACATCGTTATTATTATATTTTTCATATTTATTATTATTATTATTACTATTATTATTATTACCATTATCATTTCCATTACCACTACCGTCAGTCATCATTGCCATCATCATTTGTTATATTTTTTCATAACTAGTCCTTTATAAATTATTTTAAACTGTATTAATGAATTAGCCTTTTTTAATTCATCAGGGAAGCTATTCCACACCTGAACACCTTTATATGATGGGCAGTTTCTTCTTAAATTGGTTCTACAATATGGTATATCAAACACATATGTCCCTCTAAGAGCATAATTACTGTCTCTCAAATTAAACATAGCTTGCAAGGACTGTGGGAGTAAGTGTTGCCTTGCCTTAAACACCAATATAGTAGTATACAAATCTACCATATCATAGAATTTTAATGTTTTCAGCTCAGTAAACAAAGAATTTGTTGGGGTATTATATGGAGAATGTGTGATTATTCTTATGGCTTTTTTTTGTAATAGAAAAACTGGAGTAGTTCTAGATGTATATGTATTTCCCCAGATTTCTATTCCATATGTTAAATATGGAGTGATGAGAGTACTGTACAATATATATAATGCACTTTTATTCAAAATATATTGCAATTTATATAAAATTGCAATTGTTTTTGATATTTTCTTTTGAACATTTTGTATATGATATGTCCATGCCATTTTATGATCTATAATCACTCCTAAAAACTTAATGTAATTAACTCTTTCTAATATATTATTATCAATTTTAAGTTTAATATCATTTTCTATAATTTTATTACTAAATACCATGAATTTTGTTTTAGATAAATTTAAAGATAATTTATTTGAATCGAACCAACTCTTTAGTTTGTACAGTTCTCTCTCCACTACCATTACCAACTCTTCCAGATTTGGACCTGAGCAAAAAACACTGGTATCGTCAGCAAACAAGATATAATTGAGTACATCAGACACCTTACAAATCTCATTAATATAGAGCAAAAATAACTTGGGTCCCAACACCGAGCCTTGTGGAACTCCACAACTTATTCTCTGCAAATTACTAAACTATTGACTCAACCAATCATGTGAGTTTGAAGGCGGGGCTAGGTGTTTGCTCGACCAATGAGCAATGAATTGGGAAACGTAACTAGCAGTTGGATTGGACGCAAGCTACAATTAGTTCTGGAAGATCCAGCGAGGCCAACTTTCCTGAAACCGAGCGGATCCACAAATAGATTCATCTACATTAAAGCGTTAGTTCACCCAAAGAATGAAACTTCTGTCTTTAACTCCTCCCCCTAATGTCGTTCCACATCCGTAAGACGATCAGCGAATTGATTCAGATCGCCAATGTCTCGTGATTTCAGCAGTTTGACTCGCGATCTGAATCATGAATCGATTCACTGATTCATAACCGTTTGAATCTTTTTTAGAGGATTGAACACAAACCCAGAAGAGAAGCCAATGCTGAATAAAGTCGTAGTTTTTGTTATTTTTGGACCCAAATGTATTTTGGATGCTTCAAGAGACTCTAATTAACCCACTGATGTCTCATATGGACTACTGTGATGATGTTTTTATTCCCTTTCTGGACATGGACAGTATAGTGTGCATACACTTGCATACGCTCTCGGACTAAATATAAAATATCTTAAACTGTGTGTGAAGATGAACGGAGGTCTTACGGGTGTGGAGCGACATTAGGGAGAGGAGTTAATGACAGACATTTCATTTTTGGCTGAACTTACCCTTTAATCCAGGTCTCTCGTTACATAATCACTCATGGTGAGCCAATCCAGTGATTCTAATTCAAGATCAGGTCATGGATTGATCGTCCATCATTTCTATTATCATGATGGTCAGAATCGGGCAGTTTATTAAAGATGACCACTGAACTTTAGACCCGGTCTGTTTAGTGTTAGTACAGTTGGCAGGGTGTTTGATCTCACTGAATGTCTTTCACAAATGCTTTGCTGCATACCTCGGTTGTAACGAGTGGTTATTTCAGTCAAAGTTGCTCTTCTATCAGCTTGAATCAGTCGGCCCACTCTCCTCTGACCTCGAGCATCAACAAGGCATTTTCTCCCACAGGACTGCTGCAGACTGGATGCTCTTCCCTTTTCACACCATTCTCTGTAAACCCTAGAAATGGTTGTGTGTGTAAATCCCAGTAACTGAGCAGATTGTGAAATACTCAGACCGGCCCGTCTGGCACCAACAACCATGCCACGCTCAAAACGGCTTAAATCACCTTTCTTTCCCATTCTGACATTCAGTTTGGAGTTCAGGAGATTGTCTTGACCAGGACCACACCCCTAATGCCCTGAAGAACTGCCATGTGATTGGCTGATTAGATAATGGCATTAATGAGAAATTGAACAGGTGTTCCTAATGATCCTTTAGGTGAGTGTGTATGGAGTAATTATAGTAAAATTCCCTACGCGTTTAGCAACTTCTGACTCGACCAATCATGTGAGTTTGAAGGCGGAGCTAGGTGTTTGCTCGACCAATGAGCAATGAGTTGGGAAACATGTAACTGTAGAAGTTGGATCGGACGCAAACAACGATTAGTTCTGGAAGATCCAGCGATGCCAACTTTCCTGAAACCGAGCAGATCCACAAATAGATCTCCATTAAAGGTGACATTAATCCGGGTCTCTCGTTACATAATCAGATTGATGTCGGATTCAGGAGCCAGTCCGGTTATTCTCATTCAAGATTAGCTCAAGGATAATTTCCATAATCATGATGGTCAGAATCGGGCAGTTTATTGAAGTATTAAAGATGACCTCTGAACTCTAGACCCGGTCGGTTTAGTTGTTGTACATTCGGCAGGGTGTTGCTAGTGTTTGATCTCACTCAATGTCTCTGGTGTCCGACTATAAATACCGCTATGATCTTCTGCTATCGCTGTTCCACGGGAGTCTCGAGAGACGAGCTCTATTTAAAAGCCTGGCGGTTTTTACACGAGGATTTGCCAGAATAATCAACACATGCCGGAGATCCGCTGGCAGCGAGACAGAACGTCACCCCACTGAGGGATATGGGTATTAATATAGTTGTGCTGCTTCAGATGTTTGTGTAGGCTCTTATTTATTCCAACATTTTGGATTATAGTGTACACATTTGAAGCTGTGATGTCATCTGTTAGTGGGTGGGATATATTAGGCAGCAAGTGAACATTTCGTCCTCAGAGTTGATGTGTGTGAAGCAGGAGAAATGGGCAAGCGTAAGGATTTGAGCGAGTTTGGCCAGATTGTGACGGCTAGACGACTGGGTCAGAGCATCTCCAAACTGCAGCTCTTGTGGGCTGTTCCCGGTCTGCAGTGGTCAGTATCTATCAAAAGTGCTCCAAGGAAGGACCAGTGGAGAACCGGCCACAGGGTCATGGGCGGCCAAGGCTCATTGATGCACGTGGGGAGCGAAGGCTGGCCCGTGGGGTCCGATCAAACAGACGAGCTACTGGAGCTCAAACTGCTCCAGAAGTTAATGCTGGTTCTGATAGAAAGCTGTCAGAATACACAGAGCAGCTCAGTTTACCTGAGGAACACACGGCCCCAGGATGCACTATGGGAAGAAGGCGAGCCGAAAGGCAGTGTGATGCTTTGGGCAATGTTCTGCATGTTTGAACATATTAATGTGTGCCTGCTAAACGACATTGCATACATGAAGATGGAGGAGCTTCTTTTGTCAGCGGGGCGTTTGATTGGAGGAGGATCCGAGACCGGATGTCTTTTACGATTCCACCCCGTATTATTTGAGTATAATGCTGCCTTCGCGTGCTATCGGAATAATCGTAGTTTAAAAAAATTAGGACATGACGCCCTCTAAAGTGAAAATTTGAATGCTAGGTATGTCAAAACCTATGACTTCAGAAGTGGAGGAAATCTCTGATCATTAAAGTCACACACTCCTTTATAAAGCCACACATTTAGTCGTGTGTGTTCCTACCACATGTATCCAGAAACCCCCGCCGCTCGTTCTCAGTAAAGGCTGACAGGCTTTGGGAAGCTCGATATCAGATGCGGATTGTGTTTGTGGGTTAAATATAAGCCCCTTTCACACTGCGATTCCGGCAAATACACGGATCATGTGACGCGGCATTTGTTCCCGGGCCGCTAGATTTGGTCCATTCACACTGCCAGCGAAATACCGTAATATGTGCGCTTTCACACACAACCCGTAACGGTCCCGGGTCGAGTTGACACGTGACATCCGGATGTGACGTATAACGGCGAGCGATCTCAGCTTCAGCGCGGATAGTAAGGAGCTCCGTGGTCTCGACTTGTGTCCAGTTTGCGCTCATTTCTGCTTGTTTAATTTTAGTTTCTTTTGTAGACGAACACTCTCTGCGTTTAAAACACCGACGAGCTCTTCTGGCACTGCAGGGTTGTGTTATTGAAAACACGAGCTCTAGGAGTCGCACGATAACTACGCACACGCTGCGGCATTAGTTTCGGCTTTTGTTCACACAGCGCTCGTCCCGGGTCGAACCCCGCAATGTTACTAGAGCCCCGACCCGGGTTCAGCTCGGTAATCAATCCCGGGACGTGGTTGCGCTCACACAGAAGGAGACCTTTCACACAGAGGTCCGAAAATCATTACTAAAGCCCCTTTCACACTGCACGTCGGACCCGCGATATTCCCGGAGCATTGTATATATGCAAATAGACGTGTTTATCTCTGGATGCGTATCTCAAGCCAGAGTCGCTGGGACTGGATTGTGTATTTTTGACTGTACAGAGTTTACAGCACACAAACACTTTCACTATCTGCACTCTAAAAAATTATGGGTTGTTTTAACCCAATGTTGGGTCAAATATGGACTAACCCAGCAATTGGGTTGTTTTAACCCAATGTTGGGTCAAATATGGACTAACCCAGCAATTGGGTTGTTTTAACCCAATGTTTTACTCAGAGTTTTTTAGAGTGTACACACTCCATACAATGTGTTTGACACACATCCAGCCGTTCTTTATGCGCTACTCCGTTATATTTTATTTTACTTTATTTATTAGGATCCGCCATAATCATTTTATTTCGGTTTGACTGATTTAACCTCTGCTTTCATTGTATGTTGAATGTGTCCATCTTGTGGCCATCGTGAGGAACAGCCACTTCAGAAATGAAGCTGGAGAATGAATATCACTATCATCACAAGAAAACAATCATTTTCTGTTTGACACGTCATTGTTTTCCGGATTTTTATTATTTTTAATTAGTGCCGTCAATTTGATTAATTGCAATATATACACTCTAAAAAAGGCTGGGTTGTTTTAACCCAATGTTAGGTCAAATATGGACTAACCCAGCAATTGGGTTGTTTTAATCCTGCGGTTGGGTTACATTTTTACTCAAGACCAACCCAACTGCTGGGTTAGTCCATATTTGACCCAACATTGGGTTGTTTTGTACTCAGAATTTTTGTATGTGTGTACATTGGTCCTTTAATTAAACGATATATCTATACATACTATTGCAATTAATCAAATTTACGGCACTAATTAAAAATAGTAAAAATCTGGAAAACAATGACGTGTGTGTGTGTGTTATATTATTTTATTATTTTTTATTATTGAGATGTCTTAAGCAAATATTTAACCCAAATCGCTGGGTTAAAACAAGCCAATTACTTTGCTGGGTTAGTCCATATTTGACCCAACATTGGGTTAAAACAACCCAGCATTTTTTAACGTTTGCATATTGGATTGGGACCATTGAGGACCAAGATTTTAGTAATTCATAAATTTATCAAGCACAGGGCACTTTCTAGTGGTGTGTTTTTAAAAGCCTGAACTAAAGAAGATTCCCAGAGACCAACGCTTCACACGGGCCTCTCAAGTGTTTTACTGCCGGTAATAAAGACCTGATGCGTTTGATTCACAGGATGTGGAGACGCCACACACACACACACACACACACGTAAGTGAGTTTGCACGCGCGTCTCTATGATGTTTAATATTAATTCTGTGTGTGTGTTTGTGCTGCTGGTTTCCAGTCCGTCCAGAGCAGCTGATGATCCTGATGAAAGTCTCCCCGTGTCTGACGTCGTCGCGTCGGCGGAGATCGGCGCGGTGCGCTCGGTGTGTAAACCGGTTCCGAGCACGATGGGTTTGTGCTCCGGTATCGGCTACGGAGAGATGCGCGTGCCCAACCTGCTCGGTCACGACAGCGCGAGGGAAGCGCAGCAGCAGTCCGCCGCGTGGATGCCTTTGCTCGGTAAACACTGCCACCGGGACACGCGGCGCTTCCTCTGCTCGCTCTTCGCGCCCGTGTGTTTACCGGAGGTCGCGGCCTCGGTTGGCCCGTGCCGGAGTCTCTGTGAGGCGGTGCGGGACGCGTGTCTGCCCGTCATGAGCGCGTTCGGGTTTCCGTGGCCGGAGATGTTCAACTGCAGCCGGTTTCCGGACGGATCGGAACTCTGCATTCCCGGAGAAAGAGACGCCAACCGGGCTGAAAGCACCGACGCGCCAAAAGGTTTGAACAAGTCACGTTATACCATGTGCCGGTAACAAATTTTCATGTTGCGATTATTTGCTGAAGCTTTTATCACGGTATACGGTATTATCACGATATTAAAATAAGTTGCAAAAAAAGTGTTGACAACATATATTAATTTAGTAAATGTCCCGTATAAATCAAAATGGCATACGTTAGATAATATTTATAAATTATTAATGCAATTCTCTGGAAAGTAGAGCTGTGCAATATATCGAAATTAACGAAATATCGCAAATATACATATCGCAACGGCACGCAATATCTGAATGATTTTAATAGACTACTTCAACATTGTTTAAAGTGTACGCTTTAGGTCGACGATAGAGTAGAGAATAGACTGGGCACACGACTGCTAGTTATGGGACTTGCTTGACGTTAAAAAGAGTTATTAAACACAATAATTTGTGGAAAAACAATAACTTGCGGTCTCGCGCTGTCTGACACACGCACACACACACACACCGAAACGTGAACGGTTTGTGACATAAATGTTTGCTAAAAAACTGCTGGTCACTTTCAGAAGTTGTAGCGATGCTTTCTTTTGAAACACAAGAATGTGAAACACAAATTGTTTCATTCTCAGTTTTTAAATAATCGTTTTTTTATAGATTTTACACACTTATAGCAATATCGCATCGCATATCGAATATCGCATTATTTAACAAGATATTGCATATCGCATTTTTCTTTAATATCGCACAGCCCTACTCGAAAGTTATGAAGACCGGTGGACCAAATCGCTACAACATTCTCCGTCGGATAAACTCGCGACGTCTTTTGAGGACGATCCCATAACGTTTCTGGAACGTTAGCCAAAATTTTGAAAAATTGAACTTTACCACAACGTCCTCACAACATAAAGTAACTAACTGCCGACGTTGCCACAGCGTGCTGTGTTTGCTCGGTAACCGCTTTAAGAACTCTTTTTGTAATAACAAAAATAACTAAATGTTTAAATGCAATAATAAAATGCACCAAGAATATATAAAAGTAACATTTTCAAACAGATTAAAGTGCAAACGAATTAGGCTATAACGAACAGCAGGTAACGATGCGGTCTGATTATTTAACGCATTAACTAAGATTGAGCAATAGCTACATTTGTGACAGAAAGTGTTATTTTTTGTTAACGTTAGTTAAGAAATACAAACGATCATTGTTAGTTTTATCTTCGGTCCATTAAATAAGTTCCTTTGATTTTAGTAATGGAATTAATTAGTAACTAAAATTAATAATACTTAGAATAATTGATTGCCAAAATAATACATGTTCCCGCTGCTTCAGAATGTGTTAAAGAGGCGATCTGGCGATGGTGCAGATTTGTCTTGTGTCTCGTGCATGTGCAAACGTCACAGACAAGCGTGTGTGTGACAGCTTAATCTAACGCTTAACGCCGTCGCAGAGACTTTCTATTCGTTCCGGTGAAATCAAGATTTCACACTCGTACGACACTGTAAAAAAATATTGTTGGTTTAACTTAAACAGTAAGTAACCTGGTTACCTTAACATTTTAATTCATTGAAAATAATAATTTGAGTTGATACAATGAAGGAAATTGGTTTAATGAATAGAAACTCAAAGTATTATTGGATCTGAACCACATAATTAGCACGATTTGGCTGCGTCATCACAAATAAAACACACACACACACTTACCCAATATGCTTACAAAATCTTTTAATAATATTAGAAGGTTGTAGATTCTCAAAAATGTTAATTGTAATAACTCAACATTTTAATTTCAATAAACTCAAAATTTTATGGCAACCAGGGAACTTTTTTAAAGTTTTTTTTTTACAGATCACATCAAACGAACTCTAAGCCTAATCCTAACCCTATAGTTAAGTTCATGAAGTTATTTAATATTACTCCATAACCAGATTGTTTACAGTGCATTATACGCGTTTTCGTGAGACTGTCCCACCCACTTTTTAAAACAAAGTTACGCCACTGAATCTCGGGCTGAAACAGAACCAGTACATTACCAGTATTTGATGGCAGAGTTGTGATCAGTTTGTGCTCATCTTTTGGTGTGTGTGGCTCTTTTCTTCAGGCTCTGTGATCTGCGAGGCTTGCCATCCACAGTCAGGAGGAGAGCGAGAGATCCAGCAAAACTTCTGCAAAAGTCCATTCGGTGAGTCTCGTCTGCAGTGTCCAGAATAACCCAACTAATGCACTCACATGGCTATTAATGTTAACCGATAGGACCTTAGTCCACATCCAACTTAAAGCATTTGTTCCGGCAGAAATATAAATTTAAAAATATGAATTGCTCTGCTTGTGAAGGACTTGTGTGTGTGTGTGTGATGAGCAGGCTGTGTGCGTGTGTGTGTGTGTGTGTGTGTGTGTGATGGGTAGGTTTAGATAAATACGCTAAAACGCGATTATGTGTGTTGATCGCACGCCAAAACTGGCTTACGAATCTTTCATGAGATCAGTCTGAATTAATGACAGAATTTTCATTTTTGGGTGAACTAACCGTTTAAATTCGCCCTCTCCCCCCCCAGCGTTCCGGCTTCGGATCGGCTCCTGGTCCCGGATTGGCTCAGATGTGTGTGTGGTCCCTCAGGGCCGCAGTCGTGTTCTCCGCTGGCTGGACCGTGAGGCGGCGGTGGGTCAGAGCGCCCTCTGGCTGCCGCGGGGCCGCCACTGCAGCTGCCCCGCTCTGGAAGGGCCGCTCTCGGGCTCCTACATCGGCCTGGCCCTCCTCCACAGCGGCCGCATGGAGCTCACGGCACTGCTCAGATGGCCCCGCGACGAGAAGGAGCTGAAGAAGTTCATCAGGACGCTTCTGAGGCAAGACTGCTGAGGTCACGACCCCTGGACGGACATTCATGAACGAATGAGATGCAAAAACATCAGAAATGTTTCATTTTTACAGACTTTTTTACTCTTTTCCAAACCAATTTTTGTCATAAAAGTGTTAATATGTGTATATATTTGTACGCATTTAAGTGTGAGTGCGTGCGCGTGTGTGTTTGTTTGTGAGAGAGGCACACACACTCTATATTCACACACTGTAATGTTATTTGCAGTTAATCATGATTAATTACATCTAAGTTTTGTATATATATGTAATATCCACTCACCTAAAGGATTATTAGGAACACCTGTTCAATTTCTCATTAACGCAATTATCTAATCAGCCAATCACATGGCAGTTCTTCAGTGCATTTAGGGGTGTGGTCCTGGTCAAGGCAATCTCCTGAACTCAAAACTGAATGTCAGAATGGGAAAGAAAGGTGATTTAAGCCGTTTTGAGCGTGGCATGGTTGTTGGTGCCAGACGGGCCGGTCTGAGTATTTCACAATCTGCTCAGTTACTGGGATTTACACACACAACCATTTCTAGGGTTTACAGAGAATGGTGTGAGAAGGGAAGAGCATCCAGTCTGCAGCAGTCCTGTGGGAGAAAATGCCTTGTTGATGCTCGAGGTCAGAGGAGAATGGGCCGACTGATTCAAGCTGATAGAAGAGCAACTTTGACTGAAATAACGACTCGTTACAACCGAGGTATGCAGCAAAGCATTTGTGAAGCCACAACACACACAACCTTGAGGCGGATGGGCTACAACAGCAGAAGACCCCACCGGGGACCACTCATCTCCACTACAAATAGGAAAAAGAGGCGACAATTTGCACGAGCTCACCAAAATTGGACAGAAGAAGACTGGAGAAATATTGCCTGGGCTGATGAGTCTCGATTTCTGTTGAGACATTCAGATGGTAGAGTCAGAATTTGGCGTAAACAGAATGAGAACATGGATCCATCATGCCTTGTTCCCACTGTGCAGGCTGGTGGTGGTGGTGTAATGGTGTGGGGATGTTTTCTTGGCACACTTTAGGCCCCTTAGTGCCAATTGGGCAGCGTTTAAATGCCACGGCCTACCTGAGCATTGTTTCTGACCATGTCCATCCCTTTATGACCACCATGTCCCCATCCTCTGATGGCTACTTCCAGCAGGATAATGCACCATGTCACAAAGCTCCAATCATTTCAAATTGGTTTCTTGAACATGACAATGAGTTGACTGTACTAAAATGGCCGCCACAGTCTCCAGATCTCAACCCAATAGAGCATCTTTGGGATGTGGTGGAACGGGAGCTTCGTGCCCTGGATGTGTATCCCACAAATCTCCATCAACTGCAAGATGCTCTCCTATCAATACGGGCCAACATTTCTAAAGAATGCTGTCAGCAGCTTGTTGATCAACGCCACGGAGAATTAAGGCAGTTCTGGAGGCGAAAGGGTCAAACACAGTATTAGTGTGTGCTCCTAATAATCCTCTAGGTGAGTGTGTATATACACACACACACACACACTCACACTATATATATTTACACAATTTTATGTTAGATACACTTAGTCGTGATTAATCATTTTGACCGCACTATTTTTTTATATTTTATTCTATTACAAAAAATAAATAAACAACACAAATAATGTCAACAAAAACAATCAATACAAAGGAAGCCGAAGTCATTTCTTTATTATTATTAATAATACTTTTATTCCTCGTGTATTATTCTAAAGCCATTCCTTTTGCCCATCTTTTGAGTTTATGCTGTTCTGCGTATTTTGTACTGACAGGCTTTATGTGCGATTAAAGAATATTGAACCTTTTGGTGGTTTTCTTTCTGCTTCATTATTCCGTGTGAAATGTGTGCTGTGACGTCATGACCTCAGGTCACGTGACCCTCCGGCTGAGCTGCAGGTGTAAGAGGAGGCGCTCCATCCATTATTCAGACGGAGGGCTCTGATTGGCTGCTGAACACCTGTGGTACTCACACAAGGGTCTCTTCTTTCTGTCTTCAGAGTGTGTGTCTCGCCGGTCGAGAGAGTCCCGGATCTGGTAAAGTTATCATCAGATGTTTTATTGTGTGTGTTGGTGAATGAGTGTCTGTGTTTTATTGTGTGTGTTGGTGAATGAGTGTGTTTTATTGTGTGTGTGTGTGTGTTGGTAAATGAGTGTCTGTGTGTGTGTTTGTGTTTGTCTGATCTGGGATCAGCTCATGTCTTCTGGAAAGCCAGCGTGTTCTGTCACGTCGAAACAAAAGCGTTTGAATTATTAATGTAGTGTTTTCATAGGCTGGATGTGAAGTGTTTGCTGTGTAGAGCAGTTCTCACTGTAGTGCTGATAGTGGTTGCTATGGTGTTCTGAGTGTTTGTGTGTTGCTATGTGGTTGCTAGGGTGTTCTGAGTGTTTGTGTGTTGCTATGTGGTTGCTAGGGTGTTCTGAGTGTTTGTGTGTTGCTATACGGTTGTTATAATAATAATAATAATAATGCGTTCGATTTATATAGCGCTTTTCTAGGCACTCAAAGCGCTTTACATTGAAGGGGGGAATCTCCTCAACCACCACCAATGTGCAGCTCCACCTGATGATGCGACGGCAGCCATTTTGCGCCAGAACGCTCACCACACACCAGCTGATTGGTGGAGAGGAGACCGAGTGATGAAGCCAATCAGTTTATGGGGATTATTAGGAGGCCATGATGGACAGAGGCCAGTGGGCAAATTTGGCCAGGATGCCGGGGTTACACCCCTACTCTTTTTCCGAAAGACATCCTGGGATTTTTAATGACCACAGAGAGTCAGGACCTCGGTTTAACGTCTCATCCGAAGGTTAGGTTGTTTGTGTGTGCTATGTGGTTACTAGGGTGTTTTGAGTGTTTGTGTTGATATGCGGTTACTAGGGTGTTTGTGTGTTGCTCTTCTATTGCTAGAGTGTTCTGGGTGTTTGTGTGTTGCTATGTGGTTGCTAGGGTGTTCTGGGTGTTTGTGTGTTGCTATGTGGTTGCTAGGCTGTTCTGGGTGTTTGTGTGTTGCTATCGGTTACTTAGGTTTGTAGCTATGTGGTTACTAGGGTGTTCTGAGTGTTTGTGTGTTGCTATGCAGTTGCAAGGGTGTTCTGAGTGTTTGTGTGTTGCTATATGGTTGCTAGGGTGTTCTGAGTGTTTGTGTGTTGCTATGCAGTTGCAAGGGTGTTCTGAGTGTTTGTGTGTTGCTATATGGTTGCTAGGGTGTTCTGAGTGTTTGTGTGTTGCTATGCAGTTGCAAGGGTGTTCTGAGTGTTTGTATGTTGCTATGTGGTTGCTAGGGTGTTCTGAGTGTTTGTGTGTTGCTATGTGGTTGCTAGGGTGTTCTGAGTGTTTGTGTGTTGCTATGCAGTTGCAAGGGTGTTCTGAGTGTTTGTGTGTTGCTATGTGGTTGCTAGGGTGTTCTGAGTGTTTGTGTGTTGCTATGTGGTTGCTAGGGTGTTCGGAGTGTTTGTGTGTTACTATGTGGTTGCTAGGGTGTTCGGAGTGTTTGTGTGTTGCTATGTGGTTGCTAGGGTGTTCTGAGTGTTTGTGTGTTGCTATGTGGTTGCTAGGGTGTTCTGAGTGTTTGTGTGTTGCTATGCAGTTGCAAGGGTGTTCTGAGTGTTTGTGTGTTGCTATGCAGTTACTAGGGTGTTTGTGTGTTGCTATGCAGTTACTAGGGTGTTTGTGTTTGCTTTGTGGTTACTAGGGCGTTTGTGTGTTGCTAGGGTGTTCTGAATGGTATCTCTGATCGTCTAATGTTGAAGTGACAGTATAGCATGTCTGTGTTTGCAGGTCAGAAGTGAAGATGGTTTCTCCAGCGATCGCTCTGGCTCTTCTTCCTCTGTTACTCACGCTGATCATCCGCTATCGTTATTTCTTCGTGCTGCTGTACCGCGCGGTGCTGACCCGCTGGGTGCGCGACTGCCTGACGGGCCTGAGCCGAGAGGAACGGGCCTTCCAGTACATCCTGACCCACGCCACGCCCGGAGACTCCCAGAGCATCCTGGACACCTTCGACCAGTGGTGCAGCAAAGTGGAGTTCATCAGCAACATCGGGCCCAAGAAGGGTACACACACACACACACACACACACACACACAGCGCCTAAAATTAACACTCGCTAAGTGCCAATGCAGTACATGAAATGGTGTCAATTGCCAGCTGGCCTTCTGATTGGCTGTCGCTCTGGCTCGCCGTGTTCTGATTGGCTGTTGCACTCGCTTACCGTGAACTAATTGGCTGTCCCGCTCGCTCGCCCTGTTCTGATTGGCTCTCAAGCTCGCTAGCCCTGTTCTGATTGGCTGTCGTGTAACCCCTACTGTTCGGACCGGGACTCGAACCTTGTCCGCCGGCATGAGAGTCGGACGCTCTAACAAGGAGGCTAAAGGCTGCAACCTCTAGCGTCAGTCGCTAGAGCATCTCTTGAGGTCAGAGGAGTGAGGTTTACTCGCACAGCAACTTCTACTAACTGGCCTCCGTTACAGTCGCTCTCGCTCGCCTAGTTCTGATTGGCTGTCCCACTCGCTCGCCCTGTTCTGATTTGCTGTCGCGTTCACTCGCCTTGTTCTGATTGGCTGTCGCGCTCACTAGCCCTGTTCTGATTGGCTGTCGTGCTCACTCGCCGTGTTCTGATTGGCTGTCGCGCTCACTAGCCCTGTTCTGATTGGCTGTCGCGCTCACTCGCCGTGTTCTGATTGGCTGTTGCAGGTAAGATTCTGGACCGGCTGCTGCTGGAACACTGTCCAATCACTGTGCTGGAACTGGGCACTCACTGCGGCTACAGCACCGTCCGCATCGCCCGCTCGCTGCCCATTGGTGCTCGGATCTACTCCATCGAGATGGACGAGCGAAACGCGACAGTGGCGGAGAAAATCATTCGTCTGGCGGGCTTTGATGAAGACATGGTGAGTTTGTCTGCATGTATTTTTCGTTCTTAACTTGATTTGTAAAGCAGAATTCAGCACAGCCACACTTGACAGACATTGGGGAAAGTTACTTTAAAAAGTAATGCGTTACAATATTGCGTTACTCCCTTAAAAAGTAACTAATTTAGTTACTTAGTTACTTTTAAGAAACGTAATGCGGTACGTTACTTTTTATCATCTTTGTTTTTTATTACAAAAAAGTTCTATTTTTGTGCAAATCTAAAGATCTCTTCAAACCAATATTAGAATAATAGACCTCAGGCTGAGGTAAAAATGCTAATTCACGCATGTACAGTAGAGGGCGCAACTCAAACGAACCTTTCAGCTGCGCTGCCGTTCTTGATAATGGAAGAATAGGACGCAGGAGGAAAAAGTTTAACACTCTTACTTCACCAATAAAACACAGATCTAAAGTGAGAAAAATAATTTCAAGATTTCAATCAGAAATAAGATTTGGCAGATCATTTTGCCTGTTTTAAGTAAAAACTCACTTCATTTTGATTTTATTTTCAACAAAACAAGAAAATCTGGTAAATGCATCTTGATTTAACAATTGTTAGATATTTAGACTGGAAACAAGACAAGATTACTGAGTAAGAAGAGCATTTTTTGGCAGTGTAATGATGATAAATGCAGCTTTGATCACAGGAATAAATCACACTTTACTATATATTCACACAGAGGAGGAATATTTCACTGTTTTACTGGATTTATGATGAGGCCATAAATGAGCCTGATGTTGATCTGCTGACCCCCAGGCCATCATAGGTGTGTTTGTTTCTTCAGGAGAACACAAATGAAGGTTTTTAACTCAACCGTTGCTCGTATAATGATGTGAATGGGGAACAATTCTATGAAAGTAAAAAAACAAAACAAACCTCACATGCTCGTGACGACACACTGATATCTTAAGACACGAACCGATCGGTTTCTGAGAGAAACACAACAGTATTTGTGTTTTTTTTTACCTCATATCAGGCGAATCTCATCTAGTGTTCCCATCCGCTATTACTGCCGTCTGATGAGGTCAAACCGGCCCGATCATAGATATATATATTCCTCATTAGTGCCTGTGCGGATCGGTCGTATGAGGCATCTACATAATATATATCTATGATTGCACCAGTTTGACCTCACCAGACGGCAGTAATAGCGGATGGGAACACTAGATGAGATTCGTCTGATATGAGGTAAAAAAAAAACACAAATACTGTTGTGTTTCTCTCAGAAACCGATCGGTTCGTGTCTAAAGACATCAGTGTGTCGTCACGAGCAGCAGGGTTTGTGTGTGTGTTGTCTAAGCATGTTTTAAAATTGTTCCCCATTGACATCATTATACGAGCAACGGTTGAGCTAAAGATCTTCATTAGTGTTCTCCTGAAGAAACACACACACCTATGATGCTCTGGGGGTCAGCAGATACACACCACAGGCTCATTTATGGCTGAACTATCCCTTTAAGGGTCCCTCGCTGTAATTTTAAAACGAGAGGCGAGTGCCCTTTTTCAGTGGTAGGTCTGAAACTCTGGAATAGTCTCTCACTCTACGTGAGGTCCGCTTCTTCAGTTGCCGTTTTTAAGTCTTATTTAAAACCGTATTTATTGATTGTTGAGTTTGCTTGGCTGTATTTGACATTAAAGGTTGTTTTAATGTTTTCATTTTACCTCTGGAAAGCACTTTGGATCAACAGATTAACAGTTTAACAATGTGCTTCACTGCAAAAAATGCTTTTCTTACTTAGTATTTTTGTCGTTTCTAGTCAAAATATCGAACAATTCTTACTTTAAAATTTTAGTTCACCCGAAAATTATGTCATTAATTACACCCCCTCATGTGGTTGGACACCCGTCAGACCTTCGTTCATCTTCAGAACACAAATGAAGATATTTTAGTGTAAAGCTGAGAAAGGCTTCAGATAGGCCTCCATTGGCATTCAGTCCATTCCCACTCACAAGACCCATAAAGGCCCTAAACACATCGACACACAGCCCATCTCACTACAGCGGCTGGACAATCACTTTACAATGAGACGAGAATAGTTTTTGTGCGCAAAGAAATCTAAATAACGACTTTATCGGCCGAGTTATTGCCGTGAACTCGACGCATGCGTGCGAATATGACGCAGCTCCGCCGTTCATGACACAGAAGAGGAGGAGCGAGACCGACACGGAAGACAATAACTCGGCGGATAAAGTCGTTATTTTGATTTTTTTTGCACACAAAAACTATCCTCGTCTCATTGTAAAGTGATTGTGCAGCCGCTGTAGTGAGATGGGCTGTGTGTCGATGTGTTTAGGGCCTTTATGGGTCTTGTGAGTGGGAATGGACTGAATGCCAATGGAGGCCTATCTGAAGCCTTTCTCAGCTTTACACTAAAATATCTTCATTTGTGTTCTGAAGATGAACGAAGGTCTGACGGGTGTCCAACCACATGAGGGAGAGACATTAATGACATAATATTCATTTTTGGTTGAACTAACCCTTTAAGAAACATTTACTAGACAAGTACAAATGAACCACTGAAGTTAATGTGAGCATTGAGTGTGAAGGGTTTGTTTGCCGTCTCCGTCAGGTGGAGCTGATTGTGCGTCCGTCGGATGAAGTGATCCCTCGTTTGCGTGAGGATTTCGGCGTGGAGCGGCTGGACTTTGTGTTCATGGATCACTGGAAGCGATGCTATCTGCCAGATCTGCAGCTTTTGGAGGGAAGCGGCCTTTTGGGAGAAGGCTCCATCATCCTGGCCGATAATGTCATCTTTCCCGGAGCGCCAAACTTCCTGCGGCACGCCCGCCGCTCCGGCCTGTACGAGGTCAGAGTTCACCGCGCCACGCTGGAATACATCCGGGGCATCCGGGACGGCATGGCGGAGCTCACCTTCCTCGGGATAAAGTAAAACATTCCCGTGCTTCTCACCCCGGGGAGCAAAAAATGCTCTTCTTCCTCAGTATTTTTGTCTTGTTTCTAGTCTAAATATCTAAAAATTCTTAAAACAAGAAGTATTTACTAGACAAGCTAAAGTAATTGTCTTGTTTTGGGGAAAATAACTCAAAATGAAGAGAGTTTTTGCTAAAATAAGATAAATAATCTGCCAATGGGGTGAGAAAAATAATCTTAATTCAAACAGAAAACAAGATTATTTTTCTCACCCCATTGGCAGATTATTTATCTTATTTTAAGCAAAAACTCTCTTCATTTTGAGTTATTTTTCCCAGAAAACAAGGAAAAATATCTTGTCGTTTTACTGATCTAGTAAATGCATCTCAAATTTAAGAATATTTGGATATTTGGACTGAAAACAAGACAAAAATACTAAATAAGAAGAGCATTTTTTGCAGTGCATTACTCTCCCTGGTGTTGTTCCAAACCTTTATGAGTTTCTTTTTCTGCTGAACACAAAAGAAGATATTTGGAAGAATACAGAGAGAACAACCATTCATTATCATTAAGTTATTCAACTAAATATGCAAATAAAATTAATTAATTAGGTCTTATTTAATTCTCTAAACTATAATACTGATCTGCCAACATTGTCTCTCTCTGATAAATTAAAATAAGCTGATAACATCACTGTTTACTCCAGAACGACTGTACAGCCTAATCTAATTCTGCTGCAGTATTGTCCTGTTTAAAGGTCCCGTTCTTCGCGTGTTTTCGAAGCTTTGATTATGTTTACAGTGTGCAATATAACATGAGTTCATGTTTCGCGTGTAAAAAACACAGTATTATTCACACAATTGACTTATCTGTACAGCGCTGTTTCCTCTGTCCTAAAAACCATAGATATCCATAATAAAGGCTAGATGTCTCGTGCGCGCTGTTGGCCAATGGAGGTCGCCGTCCGCAACTGGCGGCCATCTTGTCACTGGCGGCTCGCTCACTGGTAACAGTGTGTTTTAATGGTGCATGTACTTTTAAAGAACCATAACTTGCTAAATTTTCAACCGATTTTCAAACTGTTTCGTTTTGTTATAAACACCAGAGATGTAGTTATGACACTACATACTTATGAATAATTATAACCATGGACTTCAATATGAAAGTAACATTGAACAGAACAGATAGTTGCAATGAAAAAGGTATTTATGTTAAATCAATATATAGGCTGCTAAAACTGTGTACCGAATGGCAACATGAGAAATGTATATACACTTTTATAATAAAAATATCACTATTACTATCACAGCAACTCCAACAGCAACATTACACACTAACTAAAGTTTGAAAGATGGGATCGCGAAGAACGGGACCTTTAACACGGAAGCTGCTTTGACACAATCGGCATTGGAAAAGCGCGATATAAATAACGTTGATTGATTAATTGTATGTAAAATGTAATAGTATTTTTCCCCTACTATAGTAGTGAATGGTGGTTCTATCAGCTTGATTATAAACATTCTTGTGTTCAGCAGAAGAAAGAAACTCACACAGGTTTGCAACAACATCAGGGAGAGTAAATGATGGAAGTATTTTCATTTTTGGGTGATCTATCCCTTTAATATGAATCGTCCATTAATGAGCAACTAGATTCGTCATTGTGGAATGAAATTCACTTATTTCTAAATGTCAAGTCAACTTTATTTCTATCGCTCTTCTCCAATGCCGATTGTGTCAAAGCAGCTTCAGTGTTAAACAGGACAATATTACAACAATTAGATTTGGCTGTACCGTTGTTCTGGAGTAGCCTAAACGGTGATGTTATCAGCTTATTTTAATTCATCATATGTGGGCAGATTAGTGATATACAGTTGATTTAATAATTTTTTTTGTGTGGATATTTAGTAGAAAACTTTAGTTGAAATGTTAGTCTCCCCAACTTGCGCAAGCCAAGCTAAAAGGCGACAATAGCAAAGAACCGAAACTAAATAAACGAGAAAAATAAACCTTGGGAGAAACCAGACTTGAAAACGCGTCTTATTGTGAACACTTCATCCATGCACGGGTTTATTTTTATTGAAATGTTTTTACCTTATAATGTTAAATCAAAATAACTGGATGTTCCCGTGAAGCGTCTTCTCTCAGGACTCGCCAATTATTTAGTGCACATAAACCCCGCCCCCTAAAAGCTCTGAGAGCCACACCCATATTTCAACAGCCAATCAACAAAGGATGCACATAATCAAGTCCCGCCCTACATTTATTTTACGATAATCCGTTACACTCTGAAATGTCACAATATGAACGACCATCATTAAATTACTCTATATATGCATCATTAACAATTTATGATTATATATCAATAACTATATTATTATTATTATTGTAAATGTATTCCCTTGTGGGTCAAAATGACCCGAAGCCTAGAAATTATACCTTTTTTTTTAAATGCATTTTTTAAAAACATTTTGTTATTTTATTTACCTCTATATTACTAGTTTTTATTATCAGTTTAAGTATCAATAGTTAATAGTAAAGTTTCAATATGAATTAAATTATATAACACATTCTTTCACTTAAATATAAAATAACTTGCATGAAAAAACATCTCAAAGTCTGACTTTTGGGTGATCTCTTGTGGAAAGATGTTATTTCATGACTTTTGCCACCAGATGGCCTTATAGCTCTATAAGGAGCGGATGAGCGGTTCCGCTGGGTCTTAAAGTCCGTTCCTTTTTCAGTTTTTCTCTTCAGTAAGCATTCAGGTATATATTTAGACACTATAAAATCATTTATTTGGTAAAGTTTTAACAATTTTTGTTTCAACAAATTTTGGGCATTTTTTTAGGTTTGTGTTTATACTGTAGTGTCAGGTTTAGTAATTATTTAGGGGGAAATCAATCTTACGTTTTTTTTTATTTTTATTAAAATACATTTTAAAAAATATTGTGTGCAGTCTGCATTGTAACTGATTGGTCTGTATTTGGAAAAACATTTTTATATGACCCACTATTCATTTTAATGGGAGTTCTTAGGCGTGTGTGTGTGTGTGTGTGTGTGTGTGTGTGTGTGTGTGTGTGTGTGTGTGTGTGTGTGTGTGTGTGTGTGATGGGTAGGTTTAGGAGCAGTGTAAGGGGATAGAAAATACGGTTTGTACAGTTTAAAAACCAGTACGCCTATGGAATGTCCCCATATGTCACAAAAACAAACGTGTGCG
Source organism: Pseudorasbora parva (assembly GCF_024679245.1). Taxonomy (NCBI): domain Eukaryota; kingdom Metazoa; phylum Chordata; class Actinopteri; order Cypriniformes; family Gobionidae; genus Pseudorasbora; species Pseudorasbora parva. Next base: position 47,130,438 of record NC_090179.1, read on the forward strand.
TGTGCGTGTGTGATGTTCTATAGTCTCATGATTTCATTTGTGTGTTTGTTCTGGATTGTGCCAGATTTTTTTTTTTTAAATTTTGACAAATAACCCCCCACTTTTCCCATCCATTCCTAAGTAAGCATTCAGGTATATATTTAGATATTATATATATATATATATATATATATATATATATATATATATATATATATATATATATATATATATTAAAAAAACCTGTTGGTAAAGTTTAAAAAACAATTATCTTAATTTTAAACCATTTTTCTTAGGTTTGTTATATTGAAGTTTCATGTGGTTTAGTCTTAATATAAGTTAGTAAGGAGGACAGCAATGGGGGGACAAGTAAAACCTTGAAAAGTATTTATTTGAAAATTAAAATTTGTATCAAAACAAAATAAAATGCTTTTATAATATGTCTGCAGTCTGCATTGTAACCGGAATTCTTAGGTGTGTTTGTGTGTGTGTGTGTGTGTGTGTGTGCGTGCGTGCGAGTGTGTTCTGCATTTGGGATTGTTCTATAGTCTCATGTTTACATTTGTGTGTTTGTTCTGGATTGTGCCAGACGTTTTATTTTTTTTGGACAATTTTTATTACATCTACATAAACTAAATTGAATCCTGTCTTTGTGTGTGTGTGTGTGTGTGTGTGTGTGTGTGTGCCTGTTTATGTGGTTTATGAGGACACAAATTTGTATAACTACATGGGTATTACACTGGTATTACACTATAAATGTGGTTTATGAGGACATTTCAAATGTCCCCATAATTCAAATGGCCTTAAAAACATACTAAATGATGTTTTTTTTGAGAAAGTAAAAATGCAGAATGTTTCCTGTGATGGGTAGGTTTAGGGGCAGTGTAAGGGGATAGAAAATACGGTTTGTACGGTATAAAAACCATTACGCCTATGGAGAGTCCCTGTAAACCACATAGACCAACATGTGTGTGTGTGTGTTCCAAGTTCAAGTGCGACAAACGTCCTAAGTTCTTGGACCACTCCAATGAACACTTAATTAAAAAAATAATAAAAAGCGCACTAAGCCAAAAATTCGCAATTTCAGTTTTATTTCGGTATGAAATGGAAATCGATTTTCTGTTAAAAATGTCAAAACTGGATGTAATTTAATAAACAGAGTGTCTATTCACACCAAGTGCAAATAGCGTACCTTTTTGGCTAGTGCTATTTGCACTATCTTCACCTAACAATGCCTGGCTGTGCTAAAAAAGATGGGGGAAAACAGCCCATAATTCAGCATCCTCAGTGGCACAATCAGTAAAGCATATGGCTAATAGATCACTTTTTTGTTGCGACTAACATTGGTTCGAATCCGCCTTTTGCAAAGCTTGCTCTTCTCTTTTTTCTCCTCACAAATCACATCAGAAAAGCTTTTATTTTCAATAAAAATTAAGAAAATGTTCTAAATGTGGAAATAAAGTGCCAAATGAAATGTTTAATAATGAGAAAAGCATTTATTGGGTAGGGATCGGTTTAAGGAGGGGTTTTATTGTCCCTTCAAGGCGGAATCCGGAAACAATTTTATTGTTGCATCCTGTTACAATACTGAGGTGCAAATAGTATCTGTCAAAATAAAGTATAAATTACATGTAATTACTATTTACATGGCAAATAACTGCTACTTTTATATAGTGTAAATGGAATATATCACTATTTTCACTTAGTAAATCTACAGCTATTTGCACTTAGTGTAAATATCATCTATCGCTAAGAAAACATGTTGATTTCACTGAGTGCAAATAGCCGCTGCCTTAAATATAATGTTAATGACTTCAAAGTGCCCTCTATTTGAGACCTTATGATAAAAACATTTAGAGCACTGGTTTATAGCAACATGACGGTGAATAAATGACAATTTTGTCTTGAATGATTTAAATATACAGTACAGGCCAAAAGTTTGGACGCATTAGTATTTATGTTTTTGAAAGTTCTATTGAAACAGGGTTAAAAAAAGTGAACAAATCAACCATTTGCACAAGATGAATAATTGACTAGAAATTTATTTACAACCTCAAAGAAATATTGACACAAACATAAAACCATCAGCGGTGATGTAGTGCTGTAAATCAGACGTGACACATGACCTGCTGAAACCTGACACGCGTTTGGATGACATGCAGAAATGCCCAGTAACTCAGTAACTTTACTGACTCTATACTTTCCACAAGCCTAAAAAAAGTGACAAAAGTTCAGTGCTGCTTTAGAGAAATACAGAGAGTGTTTCTTTAGTAACTCTGAACACTTGGGCTGAAAGTAAGTCTTGTGTGTGAATCAGTAAATAACAGTCTTTTGAGTATTTCAGCTGCACGCTTCTTTCCATCACAAGCACGATCTGGTTCATCTTCTGGCTGATGAATCTGGTCTAGATCATCCACTGGTCCTGGTCTTGATCGGCTCCTTCCATATCGACCTGTCAGTGAGCGACACTCACGTCATTCACCTAAAATCAGAACTCAGATCTCTTGAAACTGAATCAGTGTTTTTCATGTCAAATATTTAACTTGTTGATCTCACACACTTCCCCAGCTGACTAAACAGAACCTTTAAGAGAGTGCTTTTGCATAACAAGTTTTCTGAAATGTTTAAATTCGCAAATGAGGCATTTTCTAGTTAAATATGCACTAATGTGCATATCTCCTGACGATAAATCTGAACATTGGATAAAGGCAGGTTAAAAATTCTTGTTTGATTTTGTTGACACATTAGATTTAAGGGTTCTTAGTGAGGGGATTTGGGATTTCTCTTTTTATCACTCCATAAAAAAATAAGTTTTTACCATGTTTTTAGGAGTAAAATATTATAAAAACCAAGTGAATGATGTTATGAAAAAATCCTTCACAACAATCCTTCAGAATATAGATATGAATAAACCTCTAAGTTTTGGTGTGTGTAAGTGAAGCAGAAGTGAAGGAACAACTCTTTAAATATATGAACTGAGACTGAAATATTCAGACGCAAATAGAGAAAGTGCTATAAAAGATACACTCAAAAATGTGTTTTGGATGTTAGATTTACATTAATTTCCTAAAGATAAACCTGAACATTGGATAAAGTCAGGTTCAAAATTCTTGTTTGATTTTGCTGACACATTAGATTTAAGGTTTCTTAGTGAGGGGATATGGGATTTATCTTTTTATCACTCCATAAATCTGAAAATACTTTAAAACGGCCAGAAAAATATGTTTTCAACATGTTTTTACGATTAAAATGTTATAAAAACCAGGTTAATGATCTTATGAAAAAATCCTTCACAACAATCCTTCAGAATATAGATATGAATAATCCTCTAAGTTTTGGTGTGTGTAAGTGATGCAGAAGTGGAGGAACAACTCTTTAAAGATATGAACTGAGACTGAAATATAGTGACGCAAATAGAGAAAGTGCTATAAAAGATACACTTAAATGTTGCAATCAAAGCTCAAGACTGGCCTCAAGTATTTTTTCATGAAATATGTTTTACTTTCAACTTAAAATGTCAGGAGATAAAGCTTCCAATAAAGTGAGTGTTGGCAAAAGCGGTTGTCATTTCTATGTTTTGGTGGCAGGGGTGTTGTCGGAAAATGCTTAATGTAACTAATAAAGTAACTTGTAATTTTAGTTACTTTTAAAATCAAGTAATCTGTAAAGTAACTAAGTTATTTTTAAGGGAATAATCAGTGATCAGATTACTGTTTCAAATTAACTGTGGCTACACTGTTCATTATATACACATCAATCAATTTGTGATTTTAAATTCGCTAGTTTTGCTCTGAGAAGAAAGTGTGTGTGTGATGGGTAGGTTTAGGGGCTGTGTGTCTGTGAGGGCACAAATGTCCTCACTTAGTAAAATATGAAAACAACTCAGTAGTTTGGCATTGGACTGGTCCTCACTAGTTAAAAAGGCTTATAAATCGGCCAAAATAAGTTTTTATTTAAATCTAATGTTTTGCAGATGTTTTAGGGATAGGGGTTAGGTTAGGGGATAGAAAATATAATTAACCTGATATAAAATCAATGGAAGTCTATGTAATGTCCTCACTAATATTGTGAAACAAACGTGTGTGTGTGTGTGTGTGTGTGTGTGTGTGTGTGTTTCTTGACCTCATTAATTTCTCCATCATCAGGAAACTCGTTGTAGATGTTCATGTCGTCCATGTCCTGCATATCTTCATCGTCCTCTGAGTCTTCCTCGCTGTCCTCCTCGTCTTCATCGTCCTCCTCCTCTTCCTCGTCGAAGGTCTGGAAGAACAGAAGATTATGTTTGATATTCTCATGAGAGAACGCGTTAGTTATTCTCATTCGCCGCGTCGGATCTAAACCTTCCAATCTCACCTCAAAGATGGGCCGTCCAATGGGCATCAGGTTATTATCTTTCTCAGCGATGTTCTGCAACTGAAGACATGAAGCTTCATCAGCACACACACGCCCAGTATTACACACACACACACACACACACACACACACACTCTCTCTCACTCACACAATCTCTTTCACACTCTCTCACACACATTCAGTCACACACACACTCTCTCCCTCACACACATACACACACACACACACACACACACACAGACAGTCTCTCACTCATATACACACACACACAGTCTCTCTCTCTCACACACACACACTCACTCTCTCTCTCACACACACACACACACACACACTGACCCAGGTCTGGTGCTGCTGTTCCTGTTGGTGCAGCTCGGCTTCATCCACACATGGACGATCCAGATTAAACCACAGAGACTCGGTCACACGCGGGAACAGAGATGGGAAGAGGGTGGACATCTCTGGACACACACACACACCAATAAGGACGGCAGTAACACCATGTTTTAACCACATAACAAGTTATCTCTGAATACTACGTAAAGGTAGGGCATCACAAAAAAACACCATGGTATTACCATAGTGCATATAAAAAAGCATTTTAATACCATGGTGTCTTTTAATGCCATACACCATAATCAAAGAAATACAACATACCTAAATATTATTTTATGTAAATGCATAGCATCATATAACCATGTTTTTTCACATCTAGCCTACTACAGTAACACTATTACCATAGTATTCTTTAAAAAAAATATTTGATTACGATGTAAATACACTACCGTGTACTGTGGCATCAGCAATGCCTCGTTTTTCTGATTTTCTTATAAAGACACTATGGTATTAACGTGTGGTATTATATGAAAAACATGGTAATGCCACTTGTCATGAAAAAGTAAACAAAGTACTGTGTAAATGCAACACCGAAAGGACACATAGTTCAGTACTGCGTGTGTCAATAGCTTATGAATTTTAAAAGTGGCGTCTTTATTATTTATGATTTATGTTACCTGAAGATCCGCAGAAAGTTCAAATGTAAACACACGGCGGCCTCTGGTGCTGCACCGGATGTTCCTCCCCTCGGAAACGCCATCCTTCGGTTTTTAGTTCCGCCCTTTTTCCACACGCTCAGAACTAAGAACTTATAAAGCGGTTTACGAGTTAAAAATCGTATAAATGTCGTGTGAGATCACGCGGGTTCCTCGAGCACATCACCGCAAGTGTGACTAAACACTCTCAATAAACCCTGAGCTCACAGTTCGCATCAGATTTGCTGATTACAGGCATATAACATCATGAGTAACACTGATGATCTCTTCATCACGGCTCCTGTTAATGGGTGGGATATATTAGGCAGCAAGTGAACATGTTGTCCTCAGAGTTGATGTGTGTGAAGCAGGAGAAATGGGCAAGCGTAAGGATTTGAGCGAGTTTGGCCAGATTGTGACGGCTAGACGACTGGGTCAGAGCATCTCCAAAACTGCAGCTCTTGTGGGCTGTTCCCGGTCTGCAGTGGTCAGTATCTATCAAAAGTGCTCCAAGGAAGGACCAGTGGAGAACCGGCCACAGGGTCATGGGCGGCCAAGGCTCATTGATGACCGTGGGGAGCGAAGGCTGGCCCGTGGGGTCCGATCAAACAGACGAGCTACTGGAGCTCAAACTGCTCCAGAAGTTAATGCTGGTTCTGATAGAAAGCTGTCAGAATACACAGAGCAGCTCAGTTTGAGGCGTATGGGGCGACATAGGGTGACCTCTGACCCCTGACCCCACCGAAAGCACCAACAGTGGCACGTGATCATCAGAACTGGACCACGGAGCAATGGAAGAAGGTGGCCTGGTCTGAGGAATCACGTGTTCTTCTACATCACGTGGATGGCCGGGTGTGTGTGTGTGTGTGTGTGTGTGGCTTACCTGGGGAACACATGGCCCCAGGATGCACTATGGGAAGAAGGCGAGCCGGCGGAGGCAGTGTGATGCTTTGGCCAATGTTCTGCTGGGAAACCTTGGGTCCTCCATCCATGTGGATGTTACTTTGACACACTCCACCTACCTAAGCATTGCTGAGACCATGTTCAGCCTTTGATGGAAACGGTATTCTGGTGGCTGTGGCTCTTCCAGCAGGATAATGCTCCTGACACAAAGCACAAATGCTTCAGGAATGGTTTGAGGAGCACAACAACCAGTTTGAGGCGTTGACTCGGCCTCCAGATTCCCCAGATCTCAATCCAATCGAGCATCTGTGGGATGAGCCGGACAAACAAGTCCAAACTTACAGGACTTAAAGGATCTGCTGCTAACATCTTGGTGCCACAGCACTCCTTAAGGGGTCGAGTGGAGTCCGTTTCTCGACGGGTCAGCAAAAGGGGGACCAGCTCAATATCAGGTCATAATGTTATGCCTGGTCTGTGTGTGGCAGATGCTGTGTTATGAGTCTAAAGGGCAGGTCGCAGTGAGCTGATAGCGCGTCTCTTTACTGTACTCACGCTTCTCAAGCAGTCGTTAGGTAGACTTTGGTCGAGCTAAGCCAGCGAATCTGACAGTCCAGAAACTTCAGCCGAAGCGAGGAGAGCAAGAGGAGTTACTCCAGCCAAACTCAAAATGGACGCTTTACTTCACAGGTATGTTTCTATGAAAACTACTTTATTGATTTTTTTTCATACACAAAAGTCAGAGAGTTAAGGTGCTCCTCTTTTTGGCTTGTTCGCTGATTTATAAAAGAAAATGTATAATGAAAAGTATGAATTTGGGGAAGGTCTCAGTATTCAGTGTCTCTTAAATGACGTTTGATTATTCACATAATAATGCAAAATCTCAAATATTTATTTTGTTTAATAAGGGGAAAAACGATAACCATTTTACTTTCAAGGTATGTTTCTATGACCGCAAGATCTAATTTTATTTAATTTTTCATATATATATATACACTGTAAAAAGTTAAAGTTAAACTTTTGAGTTTATTGAAATTAAAAATTTGAGTTGAAACAATGAAGGAAATTAGTTTAATAAATAGAAACTCAAAATATTATTGTATCTGAACCACATACAATTTTATTTGTGATGGCTGCGTCATCACAAATCAAACACACACGATTACCCAATGCACTTTAATAATACAAAATCTTTTAATAATATTTGAATAAAGGTTGTCGATTCTCAAAAAATTAAAAAAAATTGCATTAACTCAAATTTCTTATTTCAATGAACTCAAAATGTTAAGGCAACCAGGTTACTTACTTTTCAAATAACATTTTACAGTATATATATATATACTCTAAAAAAAATGCTGGGTTGTTTTAACCCAATGTTGGGTCAAATAGGGACTAACCTAGCAATTGGGTTGTTTTAATCCAATGTTGGGTTAAATATTTGCTTAAGACAAACCAATTGCTGGGTTAGTCCATATTTGACCCAACATTGGGTTGTTTTTACCCAGAATTATATATATATACACAAAAGTCAGAGAGTTTTTTTATTTGTTTGCTGATTTCTAAAAGAAAATGCATAACCTTAAATATGTCTTTTGTTTTATTTTTTTTAATAAGGGGAAAAACGATACCCATTTACTTTCAAGGCATTTGTCTTTGAAAGCAAGATCTACTTTTATTTAAAAAATCATATTTCCATCAGCAAACTAACAAAAACATTGACTCTCTGACTTTTGTGTGCACTCTAAAAAATTCTGGGTAAAAAACAACCCAATGTTGGGTCAAATATGGACTAACCCAGCAGTTGGGTTGTTTTAATCCTGTGGTTGGGTTAAATATTTGCTTTAGACAACCCAATCGCTGGGTTAAAACAACCCAATCGCTGGGTTAGTCCATATTTGACCCAACATTGGGTTGTTTTTTCCCCAGAATTGTTTAGAGTGTGTGTGTGTGTATATATATATACACACACAAAAGTCAGAGAGTCAATGTTTTTGTTAGTTTGTGTGATTTATAAAAGAAAATGCATAATGGAAAGATTAAATGAAGATGAATTTTGGGACGGTCTCAGTATTCGCTGTGTCTCTTTAATGACGTTTGATTAAGGTTAACGTTAATGCAAAATCTCAAATATGTATTTTGTTTTAATAAGAAGGGGGAAAACGCTAACCATTAACCCTCCAGTGTGTTTATTATCTATCCGCTTTAGTTGCTGGTTAGGCGTCTTATCTTTTTATAGTCATGTCATTCATACACTGGACAATTAATAATATACATCTAAACTTAGTTATTACATTATTATATTTGTTCTACTCACCATAGTACACTCTAAAAAAATCTGGGTAAAAAACAACCCAATGTTGGGTCAAATATGTACTAACCCAGCGATTGGGTTGTTTTAAGCAAATATTTAACCCAACCGCAGGATTAAAACAACCCAATCGCTGGGTTAGTCCATATTTGACCCAACATTGGGTTGAAACAACCCAATTGCTGGGTTAGTCCATATTTGACCCAACATTGGGTTAAAACAACCCAGCATTTTTTGGAGTGTAGTGTACTGTTAAATATGTGTTTTTTGGTTATTTAATTTTAATCTAATTTTATTATATTAATCAAATATTTATATAATTATTTTAAAATATTAATTGATTTACTCATATATTGACTTGTTGATTTTTTTAGTTATTTAATTTTAATCTAATTTTATTTATCTTAATCAAACATTTATATATATTTATTTATTTTAAAATGTATGGATTATTTTAATCTAATGTAGTAGAATAATAACTATTTGTTTTTATTTTAATATTTTGTAATAATTAATATATTTTAAATCTAATTTCATCTGTTTAATAGATTAATACATTTGAATGTATTTATTAATATATGTATTTTAATCTAATTTAATCTGTTAATGGATCAATAACTATATACATTTTTTAATGTATAAAATATTTATTTATTTTATTTAATCTTATTTATGTACTTATATATTTAGGCTTATTGTTTATTGTATATCATTTTTTACTTGTTTATATTTTTATACTCACTTTATTAGTGTACTGTTAAATATTAGTTTTTTTTAGTTATTTCATTTTAATTAAATTGTATTTATCTTATTAATCAAATATTTATAGATTTATTTTAAAATGTATTTAATATTTTAAGGTCATTTAATAGACTAATTACTGTTTGTTTTTATTTTTATATTAAAAAAATATAAATCTAATTTAATATATCAATACATAAATCACTTTTTTAATATATAAAATGTTTTAATTAAATGTTTATATATTTAATTAAATTTATAAATTTACTTACATATTTAGACTTATTATTATAATTAATGTATATTGTATTTTTTAAGTACCCCTTCACACTCTTGCGTAGTATCAGAGTGTGTGTGTGTGTGTGTGTGTGTGTATGTGTGTTGTGACTGAACAGAACAGAATATCTTGATTTCACCTTGAAATAATCTTTATTGATATGTCTGTCTCCTCTCTCTCTCTCTCTCACACACACACACACACACACACACACACACACACACACACACACACACACACACACACACACACACACACACACACACACACACACACACACACACACACACACACACACACACACACAGGCTGCTGTTGGTCCTGGTGTGTCTGATAGCGCTGCCGTCCTGTGTTTCTTCTGTAGACAAACTCAACATGTGTATGGATGGAAAGCACCAGATATCTGAGCCGACAGCGGAGGGAGCGCTGTACCAGCAGGCATGAGACACACACACACACACACACACATTGTTGAAGACACATGAAGATTGTCATGTTCTCCACAATGGCTCTTTAATGCTTTGCTGTTTCCGCTCTCTCAGTGCTCTCCGTGGAAGGACAAGGCCTGCTGCACAGCCAACACCACAGAGGAAGCTCATCAGGACAACTCGTACCTCTACAACTTCAACTGGAACCACTGCGGCGTCATGAGCCAAAAGTGCAAGAAGCATTTCATCCAGGACACGTGTTTCTACGAGTGCTCTCCGCACCTGGGGCCCTGGATTCAGCCGGTACTCCTCTCAAAACACACCGCTTCACATGTGGTGTCAAACGTGAGACTCACTGTGTGTGTGTGTGTGTGTGTGTCTGTGTGTGTGTGTGTGTGTGTAGGCAAGTGAGTCGTGGCGTAAAGAGCGAATCCTGGACGTGCCGTTGTGCTTGGAGGATTGTGAGAGCTGGTATGAGGACTGTAAGAACGATTACACATGCAAAGAGAACTGGCACAAGGGCTGGGACTGGAGCACAGGTCAGAAATCAGGCATTCCCCACACACACAGACACCTCTGGCACTCACAAGAGCACCTGTTCCGCTTCTCTAAAGTGTGTAATGTTGCTGTTTGAGCATAAGGAAGCTTTATAATGTTCCAAAAGTGCTAAAAGTTCAAAAAGCTCTAAAAGGGCTAAAAGTGCCAAAAGCTCCAAAAGTGCAAAAAAAAATCACAAGTTTCAAATGCTACAAAAGTGTCAAAAGTTCCAAGATTCAAGAAGCTCCAAAAGTACCAAAAGAGTATTTCTTTTTTCAAAAGTGCCAAAAGTTTTAAAAGCTCCGAAAGTTCCAAAAGTGAAAAAAATATCAAAAAAATGTGCCAAAAAATTTCAAAAATTAAAAATGCAAAAAAGTTCCAAAAGTTTCAAAAGTTCCAAGATTCAAGAATCTCCAAAAGTACCAAAAGTGCATTTTTTTCAAAAGTGCCAAAAGTTTTCAAAAATTCAAAATGCACAAAAAGTTCCAAAAGATCAAAAAGTTTCAAAAGCTCCACAAGTTCCAAAAATTCAAAAAGCTCCAAAAGTGTCAAAAGTTCCAAAATTGTCAAAAGTTCCAAAAGTGTCAAAGTTCCAAAAGCTCCAAAAGTGTCAAAAGTTCCAAAATTGTCAAAAGTTCCAAAAGTGTCAAAGTTCCAAAAGTGTCAAAGTTCCAAAAGTTCCAAAATTGTCAAAAGTGTCAAAGTTCCAAAAGTTCCAAAATTGTCAAAAGTTCCAAAATTGTCAAAAGTTCCAAAAGTGTCGTTTTCAAAAAATTCAAACACACAAAAAGTTCCAAAAGATCCAAAAGATTCAAAAACTACAAAAGTTCCAAACATGCTAAAATTTTCAAAAGCTCCAAAAGTTCCAATATATATATATTTTTAAAAAGTTCCAAACATGCTAAAACTTTTCAAAAGATTCAAAAGTTCCAAAAGATCAAAAAGTTTCAAAAGCTCCACAAGTTCCAAAAATTCAAAAAGTTCCAAAAGTGTCAAAAGTTCCAAAAGTTCCAAAAGTGTCAAGTTCCAAAAGTTCCAAAAGTTCCAAAAGTTCCAAAAGTGTCATTTTCAAAAATTTCAAACACACAAAAAGTTCCAAAAGATCCAAAAGTTTTAAATGCACCAAAAGTTCCAAAAGATTCAAAAACTCCAAAAGATTCAAACATGCTAAACTTTTCAAAAAATCCAAAGATCCCAAAAAATTCATAAGTGCCAAAATTTTTAAAAAATTCAAAATGCACAAAAGATCCAAAAGTCCCAAAAGATCCAAAAGTTCCAAGATTCAAAAACAGCTAAACATGCTAAAATTTTCAAAAGCTCCAAAAGTTCCAATATATATATATATTTAAAAAGTTCCAAACATGCTAAAACTTTTCAAAAGATTCAAAAGTTCCAAAAGATCAAAAAGTTTCAAAAGCTCCACAAGTTCCAAAAATTCAAAAAGTTCCAAAAGTGACAAAAGTTCCAAAAGTTCCAAAAGTGTCAAGTTCCAAAAGTTCCAAAAGTGTCAAAAGTTCCAAAAGTTCCAAAAGTGTCATTTTCAAAAATTTCAAACACACAAAAAGTTCCAAAAGATCCAAAAGTTTTAAATGCACCAAAAGTTCCAAAAGATTCAAAAACTCCAAAAGATTCAAACATGCTAAAACTTTTCAAAAAATCCAAAGATCCCAAAAAATTCATAAGTGCCAAAAGTTTTAAAAAATTCAAAATGCACAAAAGATCCAAAAGTCCCAAAAGATCCAAAAGTTCCAAGATTCAAAAACAGCTAAACATGCTAAAATTTTCAAAAGCTCCAAAAGTTCCAAAATATATATTTTTTAAAAAAAGTTCCAAACATGCTAAAACTTTTCAAAAGATCAAAAAGTTTCAAAAGCTCCACAAGTTCCAAAAATTCAAAAAGTTCCAAAAGTGTCAAAAGTTCCAAAAGTTCCAAACGTGTCAAAAGTTTCAAAAGTTCCAAAAGTGTCGTTTTCAAAAATTTCAAACACACAAAAAGTTCCAAAAGATCCAAAAGTTTTAAAAGCACCAAAAGTTCCAAAAGATTCAAAAACTCCAAAAGATTCAAACATGCTAAACTTTTCAAAAGATCCAAAGATCCAAAAAAAAATCAAAAGTTTTAAAAAATTCAAAATGCACAAAAGATCCAAAAGTCCCAAAAGATCCAAAAGTTCCAAGATTCAAAAACTCCAAAGTCCCAAACATGCTAAAAAGTGCCAAGTTTTCAAAAATTCCAAACACGCAAAAAGTTCCAAAAGATCAAAAAGTTATAAATGCTCCAAAAGTGTCAAAAGTTCCAAAAGATCCAAAAGTTATAAATGCTCCAAAAGTTTCAAAAGTCTCAAAAGTTCCAAGATTCAAGAAGCTCAAAGTTCCAAACATGCTAAACATTTTCAAAAGATTCAAAAGTTCCAAAAGTGCCTTTTCCCCCCCAAAGTTCTAAAAAACTCAAAATCTCCAAAAGTTTCAAAGTGAGTTAAAAGTTCCAGTGGGAGTTCTTCTCTATATCGTTGTCAGTGTTCCTGAACTCCCTGAATCTTGAGTTTTGTTAGGCGTGTTGAAACTGGCAGTTATGTTAAGGGGCGGGACATTTCCCTAAACACCAATCACAACACACCGCTCCAGCCGACCAATCAGAGCACAGAAGGCGGGGCTTCATAGAGACAGAGCGTTACTGAAAGACTGGGAAAAGAGGAGCCGCAACAATGGAGAATATGAGGAATAATCAACACTCAAACCTTTGCAAACGGGTGTAATATGGCCGTCTCTTTCTCCCAAACCTACAGGCATGAACCGCTGCCCGGTAGACTCTCAGTGCAGGATCTGGACGGAGGTTTTCGCCAGCCCTCGGGATATGTGTGAGAAGATCTGGTCAAACTCCTACAAGTACACGAAGCACAGCAAAACCAGCGGCCTCTGCATGCAGATGTGGTTCGACGGCCCGAACCCCAACCTGAAAGTGGCCGAATATTACCTGAACGGCGATGCGGAGACCGTCGCCATAGCAACAGGCCTGCACCTGTCCGCACTCCTGGTGACGCTGCTGCTCTGACATCACGAACACCTGGACCTATTCCTCTGAAAATGGCACAATCCACCAGAATCTGAGAATACATGTTTTGGAGGAGTGTTGATTTTTCTTTTTTTTTTTTTTTTTTTTTGTGTGCATGTAAAGCAGAATTAAACATTAAATATGATATTTATAATCAGTGTGACTTTATTTCTACGCTGTAAAAAATATAAAAAAAATAAGTAACCTGGTTGCCTTAAAATTTTGAGTTCATTGAAATAAAAATTTTGAGTTAATACAATGAACATTTGAGATTTGACAACCTTTATTAAAAGATTATTAAAAGATGTTGTAAGCATATTGGGTAATGTGTGTTTTCTTTGTGATGACGCAGCCGAAGAGTGCTACTTTCAAGATTTATCACATTTTTCATGTGGTTCAGATACAATATAACAATAATATTTTGAGTTTCTATTTATTAAACTGGGTTTCTATTTATTCTATTTATTAAATTGGGTTGTTTTAACCCAGCGATTGGGTTGTTTTAAGCAAATATTTAACCCAACCGCAGGGTTAAAACAACCCAACTGCTGGGTTAGTCCATATTTGACCCAACATTGGGTTGTTTTTTACCCAGAATTTTTTAGAGTGCACACAAAAGTCAGAGAGTCAATGTTTTTGTTAGTTTGCTGATGGAAATATGATTTTTTTAATAAAAGTAGATCTTGCTTTCAAAGACAAATGCCTTGAAAGATAAAATGGGTATCGTTTTTTCCCTTATTAAAAATAAATAAAAATAAAACAAGAAATATTTAAGGTTATGCATATGATTATGTATTTTCTTTTATAAATCAGCAAACAAATAAAAACATTTACTCTCTGACTATTGTATTGTCACGGATCTGCTGGGCTCCTCCTCTTTGCTCTTTCCTGTTCATTACGTCTCCCCTACAGGTAATGGAGCACAGGTGTGGTGTGTTGTGCTGGTGATTGCCTCAAGGATCGCGTGTGATTGATTCCAGTATCTTGGGCTTTAAAGATCTCTCCAGAGCTGGTTGAATGGCCGCCGCTTCTTCTTCTCTCCCGCACCATTTTGACATTTTTGTTTCCTTTTGCATGACACTTCAACTCACTTATTGCATACATGTTTTATTTCTCAACCTAACATATACACTGACTTTATTTAACTTGCGTTGTTCATTATTTATCTTTAATAAATATATATTTCTTTAAACGAACACTCCGCGTGGTCTTCCCTTTCTGTTTACATAGCCTGGAATAGGCAGAATGTAACAGTATATATATAAAAATAAGTTACCTGGTTGCCATAAAAATTTGAGTTCATTGAAATTAAAATTTTGAGTTAATACAATGAACATTTTTTGAGATTCGACAACCTTTATTAAAATATTATTAAAAGATTTTTGTATTACTAAAAGCAAATTGTGTAATTGTGTGTTTTATTTGTGATGACGCAGCCAAATTGTGCCTTTTTCATGATTTATACATTTTTTATGTGGTTCAGATACAATAATATTTTGAGTTTCTATTTATTAAACAAATTTCCTTCATTGTATCAACTCAAATATTTAATTTCAATAAACTCAAAATGTTAAGGCAACCAGGTTACTTACTTTTTTAAGTTAAACCAACAAAAACCAACAACAATTTTTTCCAGTGTCAGAGATTTACTAGGTTTTCCTCCCAAACAGCTAGATGTCTTGTCTTGTCATTAATGTAATGTATAATAATTTGGCTACATATAGAGTAATCATTTGAAGCACACAGCGAAAATATCCAATATGCTTACCAAATCTTTTAATAAGGTGTGATGGAGAGCTTTTGTCGTAGTGTTGTTAGTATGTATGTTTTTTTATTTTTCGTCTTTTCTCTTCTTCTTTTTTGAGGTCCCCTTGAAAACGAGATATCATATCTCAAGGGGTTTTCCTCATAATAAATAAGTTTCAAATAAAAATGTCATATTATGCCGCCTTCACGTGCTCTCGGAATTATCATAAATATGAGTTTCCTAGGTAAAAATTGCACATGAACACGCTCACATTTCAAAATTTGAATGGGATGAGCTCCTAATCACGACTTCAGAAGTGGGAATTATCAAATTTCCGTTAGCACGTGAAGGTGGCATAATTTTGATACCCAAGTTCCCGAGATGGGCGTGGCATAACCATTAAAAATGGCCGAAGGGAGACGAATTTCTGCTGTGGCAGGTGTTTTATTAGGGGTAAAATGTGTGTTATTTTGGTAAGGTTGCTGCTAAAATTGGCATTCCTGGGTCTATAGATCCCATAATTGAGGTCACTTCAACTCGTGGACATGAAGAACAACGGGCGGGAAAACCGCAGACTTGGCAACACAATGCAACTCTGTTGACATTTGACATCTAACGTTATGCGTCGCTCCGCTGCTCTGATTGGTTGTAGGTTTATCCAATCGATGTCTTTCCTGGTTCGGTTGAAACACACCCCATAATCACAGCCCAATGGAGCATCAGACCATGGTGCCAAGTCTGCGGTTTTCCCGCTGTATAAGGCTACTTTAACACTGTTTCCGCAGGTTAATGTGACCCCAATTATGAGATATTTAGCCCCAGAAATGCTAATTTAAGAAGGGGACCCTGCCAAAAAACATATTTTACCTACCAGAAAGCATTTTTTTACCAGGGAAGCCTGGGTAAGCGATTGGGCTTGTTTTGGGCTAGTTTTGAGTTGCAATTGGAGGGGTTTTGTTGTGAAAACCTGGCAACCCTGCCTCAGACTCATATTCTGACTAGAGCTGAGTATGAACTCGTCAGGCTAGATGAAGTCAGCGTAATTCACCCAAAGTGTCCAGATGGGGTCAAACCACAGTGATTATTACTCATTTAACACTTCTAATGGAGATCACAAGTTTACTTCTCAGGAAGGAGTGTGTGGTTCAAAACAGCAAACGCTCAGCTATAATGAGAACCGGCTCCCATCTGGGATCCTTTTCTTTAGTTTCATTTCACTCTCTCATAGGCAACGCAAGTTTATTTGTATAGCACACGTCATACCCAATGGCAATTCAAAGTGCTTTACACTGCACAAAATGCTCTTCTTCTTGTTTCTAGTCCAAACATCTACAAATTCTTAAAACAAGAAGCATTTACTAGACAAGCAAAAGTAATTGTCGTGTTTTGTTGGAAAATAACTCAAATTGAAGAGAGTTTTTGCTTAAAATAAGATAAATAATCTGCCAATGGGGTGAGAAAAATAATCTGCAAATAATCTTGTTTTCTGTTTGAATTACTGAGTAAGAAGAGCATTTTGTGCAGTGTAGTCTGTTCTGAAGTGTGATGTGTTATTTTACCGTCAGCTACTTGTACTGCGGTATTACCATCATTATTGCCCAAACTGATACCCACACAAATGCTTATTTGCTCAATTCTCTTATCCAATATTACATTGTTCCTGTTGAGTAAAGTGAACACAATAACTGACAAAAATCCTTTACTATCTTTATGGTGCCGATTAAATTGACCCTGATTACATTTGATAGGCCCATAATTCACTAAAAACCACACGATAAAAACAAACAAATAATAATGAAAACAGTAAGCCATTAACATGAATCATTCTCACACATGACAAGAGGTAGGATTTGTTTAAACATTTCACAAACTGCTATATTGTAACTATATATATATATATATATATATATATATATATATATAGAGAGAGAGAGAGAGAGAGAGAGAGAGAGAGAGTTATTTTATAAATATAAATAAATTAAATATTTTATATATAATTATATAAATTAAATATTATAAAAAAAATATTATAAATATTATAAAATATTATAAATTAAATATTTTATATATAAAATTTACATGTATATATATATATATATATATATATATATAAATTATATATATAAAAAATATTAGTTATATATATAAATGTTAATATATAAGTGTATATATATAATTTTAAACAGAAAAAAATATTATTCTGTGTGCCTTCCTGAAGCTCAAACTGTAAGAGCCTGTCGCTCGCAACACCAAGGTTATGAGTTTGATTCTCAGTGGAAACTAATGCCATTATTGACCCGCAAACATCATAATCATATTCCACAACACATCAGACTGATGAAACTTCACATGCAAGACCAGTGTGGAGGAAGGTATTTCTAAAAGTAATGTGTTACAAGATTGCGTTACTCCCTAAAAGTAACTAATCGTTTTACTTAGTTACTTTCTGTGGAAAGTAATGCTTTCAATTATTACATTACTCTTTAAAAAGTAACTCACTGTGTTACTTAGTTACTTTTTATGGAAAGTAATGCGTTAATATTGTTACTTCCTAAAAAGTAACTAGCAGGGGTGGTAAGTAATCAAGTAAAAATACTTTGATACTTTACTTAAGTATTTTTTTCGGGGATCTGTACTTTACTAATTTTATTTGCATCTACTTTTACTCTTACTCCACTACAATATTAAAGGCAAAGTTTACTTTTTACTCCAATACATTTCCCCACGCCCGCTCCAAGTATTAAGTATTTATTACACTTGATTTCCAAACCGGTCTGGTCGGTCATGGATGATCCAGTCGGGTATAGACTTGGAAAAGCTGACAAGTCAGGTTTGCCACACTAACGTTAGCTCAGTGTTTCCCCAACTTTTTTATTTTGCGGCACACAATTTACAATGAAAACATCAGTAACATTTTACAATACAGGTGCACTATTATAATTCATGCCTAACTAATGCACAGATAATCATGAGTTAATGTATTACTAATGAAGAACTAAACCATTTATTAATGATTACTGCATCAGCAACTAATGAACATTCTCTATGATTAATAGATTAAGTAATATATGAATTGCTATTGACATCATTAATTCCCTAAAAACATATTACATTAACTAATAATGTAAATTCATGTATTCATGTATCCGACTCTCAGTTGTGTTTAATTCATCATTAATCATAACAATTGGCAAAATTATAGTATGACTTTACTTGTTGAGGCACATGACTATTAACTAATTGTTACGTAATATGTCATTGTGGTTATGGCTTTTGAATTAATTTTGAATTAGTTAATAGTATCTTGCTCCTCATCTGTTTTATGGAGCTAATGTTATGGAACATGTCTATTTTAAGTTTAACCCCTATACTGCGTTAAGGTGCTTCATTGTCTCCTATTAATTGCAAATCTAACCAATTCTTAATTGCAGTATCTAATCTTATCATTTGTTCAATTAAATTACTGTTCAATTGTAAATATCAATAATTAATTATCTGCTTAATTATTGATATTTACAGTTAATTTGAATATTTACTTTTCACTTTCGGTACTTGAGTACGTTTTAAATCTGATACTTTTGTACTTTTACTCAAGTGATGTTTGAATGGAGGACTTTCTACTTTTACTGGAGTATTTTTTTATTTAGGTATATATACTTTCACTCGAGTATAACTTTTGAGTACTTTTACCACCTCTGGTAACTAGTCGTGTTACTTAGTTACTTTCTGTGGCAAGTAATGCTTTCAAATATTACATTACTCCCTAAAAAGTAACTAATCATGTTACTTAGTTACTTTTTATGGAAAGTAATGCGTTAAAATATTGCGTTACTCCCTAAAAAGTAACTAATTGTGTTACTTAGTTACTTTTTATGGAAAGTAATGTGTTAATATTGTTACTCCCTAAAAAGTAACGTATTGTCTTACTAGTTACTTTTTATGGAAGTAATGCATTACAATTTGTTATTTCCTAAAAAGTAACTAGTCATGTTACTTAGTTACTTTTTATGGAAAGTAATGCTTTCAAATATTACATTACTCTTTAAAAAGTAACTCACTGTGTTACTTAGTTATTTTTTATGGAAAGTAATGTGTTAAAATATTGTGTTACTCTTTAAAAAGTAACTAATCATGTTACTTAGTTACTTTTTATGGTAAGTAGTTAAAATATTGCGTTACTCCCTAAAAAGTAACTAATCATATTACTTAGTTACTTTTTATGGAAAGTAATGTGTTAAAATATTGTTACTCCCTAAAACCTAACCGTGTTAGTTACTTTGTATGGAAACGATTACTTAACTCACATTACCGTACTTATAAATGCATTACTTTACTAATTACCGTAAAGTAATCGGATTACTTTACTCACATTACTTGTAATGCATTACGCCCAACACTGGTCAAGAATGAGAAAGATCTGGGGGGCAAAAATCGACTGACCAATTAAAAGTATCATAATATTTAAAACATTTGAACTGTTGCAAAGTATGTTTTATTTTCTTGCAGCTTTATTGGATGTATTGTCTGTTTGGCATACGCTTTGATTTTTTTAAAATGTAAATTTACCTTTGACAGACTATTTAAAGTTAATTTGACAGTGTTCACACACTGCAAAAAATGCCCTTATGTCTTGTTTCTATTTAAAGTTTTTTGCTTAAAATAAGATAAATAATCTGCCAATGGGGTAAAATAATCTCTTCATTTTGAGTTATTTTTCCCCAAAACAAGACAATAATTTTTGCTTGTCTAGTAAATGTTTCTCAATGTAAGAATGTTTAGATATTTTGACTAGAAACAAGACAAAAATGCTAAGTAAGTAAAGAATTTTTACAGTGAATAAACCCCTCCTAAGAAATATTAATTGAGTGTGTGTCAGATATAGCGTGTGTGTGCGTGCGTGCGTGTGTGTCGTGTCTCCGTGCGCCCCTGCTGTTGGATGTGAGCTGCTGTTGTGTGTGTTCTCTCTCATGGAGGTTTTTCAGGAACTAACAGGAAAGCAGGAGAAACTCTAAAAACTTTAGACGCTCGAGCGGTGCGTGAGCGTCTGACGCGCGGCCCCGCGGCGCGTTTCCAGTGGATCGGGAGCGAGTTTTCGGAGGATTACCGTGTTCCGCGATGGCCGGAGTGACTCCCGTTCCTCCGTTATGGTATCACCGGGATCTGAGTCGCGCGGCCGCGGAGGAGTTGCTCGCTCGAGCCGGGCGCGACGGGAGCTTCCTGGTGCGCGATAGCGAGAGCGTCAACGGCGCGTACGCGCTATGCGTCCTGTAAGAGTCAAGCTTTTACCCTTATACACATAAATGTCACGTTATCTATCCAGCATGCATTATATGTAGTGTGTTTGTGAACTTTCTTGCTTTCTTTCTTGTGTTCACACACCCTGAAAGCGCGACGCGTCTTTATAACAGGAGCGTTGTGTATTCACGCGTGCGTGTGAATGAATGCACGAGCAACATATTGCTTTTATAAGTTGTATGTTAGTGTTTAGACGATTTAAAAGAGATGTTTAGTGCTCAATATGGCGTTTGTTTGGTGTTGTTGTGTGTGGTGTGGCTGTGAAGCAGAGCGCTTATGAGGGTTTATGTACAGTAAATTTCACTCCCAGTGTACTAGTTTAAAATCCAAACACTTGAGTTGGCACGCGGGAGCCGCAGAGGTCACGTGACCAGTGTGACCTCCACCTCATCATGCATAAAAATAACCACACACAGGCCAGTAGCACTGCATTCTGCCCATTGGTCATGGAAAACACTTTCTGGAGTTGTTCTGCATTGCACGGAAAAGACGCGTTTAACGTTTTAGCACAGTCTGCTTGCAGAGCTTAAGCTCATTTACTCGAGTCCTGTACTGAAGTTCACTGTTTGAGTCTCTGTGCTTTACTGGAGTATTATTTTTTCTGTAATCTTCTGACTTTAACTTCACTCCATCTGAAAGACAAATATCGTCCTCTTTACTCCACTACATTTCTATCAAGGTCCTCGAAGTGGAAAGTCGTTTCTGTCACAGCTTTGAAAGTCAGTGATGATTTTTTTCTTCTTTAAAAGATGTTTGGGTTTTTGCAGAAAGCCTTTCAGGAATCACTCTTGTAGAGTCTCGTGAAGTTCAATGATTTCACAGCATTTATTAAACACTGATTTATAGTTTAGAGCAAAATGGAAGAAGACGGATGTCCAAATGCTCATTTAGTGGAGTATTCACATAAACAAAGTTGATTCTGTCTTCAGTGAAGGTGAACAGTGTGAGAATATCAGATGTGTATCAGTGTATTGGATCCGTGCATTCGGCCTTAAAGGGACAGCAGCTTTGTAACTTTTCTACAAGTATTTAAATGAGTTTAAGTTAGTCGTCTGCTAGTGTGTCAGATGGAGCGTCACTGACTGGCTTAAACCATGATGGCATAATGTGCATTTATACAACTATAATACAATAATGCGGCGACATACAGAAGGACATTTACTTTTGATACTTAAGTACTTTTGAAAACAAATACTTCTCTATTTTTACTTAAAGCTGCAGTCCGTAACTTTTTTGCGATCTAGTTGTTAATAAACAGAACTGCATGCGTGTTGCGGAAGAACATTGCAGCCGGATCTACTTCTCTGTGTTTATGTCTATGGCGGATCACGCAGGGACTGTGCTCCTCCGCAGCGGTACCGACCAGTCTGGCCTGAAATAGTCCCAATATAAACATCTATTATAAGTGGACCATAATTAGAGCCCTGCATGGGCCTCATATCTAGGCCCTAGCCCGGCCCTGGCCCGAGACGCTGAGGCCCTCGCCCGGCCCTGGCCCGAGACGCTGAGGCCCCTCGCCCGGCCCTGGCCCGAGACGCTGAGGCCCTCGCCCGGCCCTGGCCCGAGACGCTGAGGCCCTGGCCCGGCCCTGGCCCGAGACGCTGAGGCCCTGGCCCGGCCCTGGCCCGAGACGCTGAGGCCCTGGCCCGGCCCTGGCCCGAGACGCTGAGGCCCTGGCCCGGCCCTGGCCCGAGACGCTGAGGCCCTGGCCCGGCCCTGGCCCGAGACGCTGAGGCCCTGGCCCGGCCCTGGCCCGAGACGCTGAGGCCCTCGCCCGGACCTGGCCCGAGACGCTGAGGCCCTGGCCCGGCCCTGGCCCGAGACGCTGAGGCCCTGGCCCGGCCCTGGCCCGAGACGCTGAGGCCCTCGCCCGGCCCTGGCCCGAGACGCTGAGGCCCTCGCCCGGCCCTGGCCCGAGACGCTGAGGCCCTGGCCCGGCCCTGGCCCGAGACGCTGAGGCCCTGGCCCGGCCCTGGCCCGAGACGCTGAGGCCCTGGCCCGGCCCTGGCCCGAGACGCTGAGGCCCTCGCCCGGCCCTGCCCCGAGACGCTGAGGCCCTGGCCCGGCCCTGGCCCGAGACGCTGAGGCCCTGGCCCGGCCCTGGCCCGAGACGCTGAGGCCCTGGCCCGGCCCTGGCCCGGCCCTGGCCCGAGACGCTGAGGCCCTGGCCCGGCCCTGGCCCGAGACGCTGAGGCCCTGGCCCGGCCCTGGCCCGAGACGCTGAGGCCCTGGCCCGGCCCTGGCCCGAGACGCTGAGGCCCGGCCCTGGCCCGAGACACTGAGGCCCTGGCCCGAGACGCTGAGGCCCTCGCCCGGCCCTGGCCCGAGACGCTGAGGCCCTGGCCCGGCCCTGGCCCGAGACGCTGAGGCCCTGGCCCGGCCCTGGCCCGAGACGCTGAGGCCCTGGCCCGGCCCTGGCCCGAGACGCTGAGGCCCTAGCCCGAGACGCTGAGGCCCTTGCCCGGCCCCGGCCCGAGACGCTGAGGCCCTCGCCCGGCCCCGGCCCGAGACGCTGAGGCCCTGGCCCGGCCCTGGCCCGAGACGCTGAGGCCCTAGCCCGAGACGCTGAGGCCCTCGCCCGGCCCCGGCCCGAGACGCTGAGGCCCTCGCCCGGCCCCGGCCCGAGACGCTGAGGCCCTCGCCCGGCCCCGGCCCGAGACGCTGAGGCCCTCGCCCGGCCCCGGCCCGAGACGCTGAGGCCCTCGCCCGGCCCCGGCCCGAGACGCTGAGGCCCTCGCCCGGCCCCGGCCCGAGACGCTGAGGCCCTCGCCCGGCCCCGGCCCGAGACGCTGAGGCCCTCGCCCGGCCCCGGCCCGAGACGCTGAGGCCCTCGCCCGGCCCCGGCCCGAGACGCTGAGGCCCTCGCCCGGCCCCGGCCCGAGACGCTGAGGCCCTCGCCCGGCCCGTGTCCGACAGCTTATCAAAATTCTCGGCCGGAGTCCGACTGTTTTTTTCTTTTTTTTAACATTGTTGCAGCCATTAAAATAGTTCAGTTTTGTTTTTACTGTCAAAGTAGTTATATTTCGTTTGGTTTCTTTATTAAGTTAAATTAGAAAAATGTTTAGAGCATTTTTGTGTTTGTTAAATTAAAGTTTAAATTGTTTTAAGTGATGACCAAGCGGCCAGCGGCTGACAGTGAGTTAACAACGTTTAATCTATTTAGTCTCTCAAATCAACTCTTGACTTGTCTTGCCTAAAATAAAATCCACAGATATAAAACACTTCAAGCATCACAATGTTAGTTAATTTCACCAACTATTACCACCACAGTAAAGGCATATCTGACGAGCTGAGGCAGGCGGATTCTCTCGCAAACGGAGCTAAACAAATAAAAATAAAAAAAGAACATGCAGGTTGTCTTATACCTTACACCGACGCAAATGAATATAAATCCGATCTTCAATTCCCGCGGTATATGCTCATTTAACGGAGTTTACAGCAACGGAAGCAAAAGATTAAGATGCATTTTATTCAGCAGCTCATTTCAAATTCAACGACCACATATGAGAGCGCGACCCAAATGAAGTGGCCCAAATCTGATGTTTTTGGGTCAGACCTCTTCAGAGGAAGTGTGAACACTCAAATCTAGCCCAGATCTGATTTATTCCAATGCGGCCGCAGAGTGAACCACCAAAGCGGATATGATGCGACTTTTACATCAATCTATGACGACATTTGTCACAAGTATACGTCAGCGACTTAGCCCAAGACACAACAGACACAGACAGTAACATTAAAAACCAGACTAGATCTGGAGAGCAGCGATGGAGCGAGTCAGTGGAGGGAGAGGGAGGTGTTAGACCTCATTAGGATATGGGGAGATACTTCAGTTAAAGCTACGCTAGAAGCATCCTACCTTAACCGCTCCGCTTCTGAAAGCACACGAAATGGAAGAACGGGGACAAACGTGGCTTCAGTGCCAAAGGAAGGAGACAAAAGGCCAAAATAACCAATTTTGCTCTCTTTCTTTTCGTTCTTCTCCTCTTCAGCTCTGCTCATTAATGTTATGGCTTCCATTACACAAATAGGTTTAAATAAAAGTGAAAATGCGTACTTCCTCCATAACCTCCTGAGCTTTAGTGTAACAGTCTGATGATATTGTTCTTTTGCACATGCGGGTTAGTTTGAAACCTCAAACAGTTCACACTGGAATCAGATATAGGCCACATTTTAAAAGGTAATGTGAACAGCCAAACAAAACATCAGATCTGAGCAAAAAATCAGAATTGAGCATTAGGACTTGCGGTGTGAACTTATGGTACTTAGACTTATTTTAAGTTTCATTTACGGCCATTTGCGTTGGCTTGCTTTACTCATTTGCAGCAATGAGTGTTGCAGCGCCATCATATCTATCTGACTACAACTTATAGCCCATAACACGCTCTCACAGGTTTATCTTTTAACCGTTTGCCAGGAGTAAAATTTATACATGTGGTTTAAACAACCAGATAGGCTACATTTACATTTGTCCGCTTTCGTGTGATTGGAATTAAATGGGCTACGTCTCGAAAGAATCTCGGGACTACTCCTGGTCATTTCCCAATCAGATAAATACCTGGTCAGAGAAAACCAATGAAGGAACCAGCTGCTGAAGGCCATAACTCTAGCAGCTGCTGAAGAAACGCGCGGTGCTGCTGCTGGCGCGGACTCTGGACCTCTGCTCTGAACACTGCGAGCCATATCTTGACAGTCGCGTTAGCTATGATGGTCTCGTGTTGTTTCCACCAGCGCAGCACATCTCATTGTTCCTTTTAATTAATAAAATAAATATAAAACGAAGGAGAAGCCTAAAAAAGGCCCGAACCCGGCCCGCGTTTTAGGCATGACGTGAAAAATGCCCGAAGCCCGGCCCTAGGGGCGTAAAAAAGTCGGGGCCCGTCGGGCTCGGGCATTAATGCAGGGCTTTAACCATAATGATTCAGGGTAAGATAAAAACACGTCTGGAAAATAGATTCATCTTGTACATTCTCATTATATAATTTTTGTAATTCTTGAACACAAAAAAAGTTACGGACAGCAGCTTTAAGTAAAAATCTCTTTTTACAACTTTCACTTGTATCGGAGTAATATTTGACCAGCAGTACTTTTACTTCAGCTCCAGTAATCCACCTCTGTCTGCTTGTGACAGAAACTATTGAGATGTCTGACGTCAAAGTGAATCGATTGGTGCTTCTCAGTGCATAAATAAACGCTTTTCTTACTATTTTTGTCTTGATATGGGGGAAAATAACTCAAAATGAAGAGAGTTTTTGCTTAAAATAAGATAAATAATCTGCCAATGGGGTGAGGAAAATAATCTTAATTCAAACAGAAAACAAGATTATTTTTCTCACCCCATTGGCAGATTATTTATCTTATTTTAAGCAAAAACTCTCTTCATTTAGAGTTATTTTCCCCAAAACAAGACAATTACTTTAGCTTGTCTAGTAAATACTTCTTGTTTTAAGAATTTTTAGATGTTTGGACTAGAAACAAGACAAAAATACTGAGTAAGAAGAGCATTTTTACAGTGTTAAATCAATTACTTGGAAAACAACATGCAAAACATTTTCAGTTTTTTTACAAAATCTGTTTGTAATCACAAATGACTGACAGAGAAAGTCCGACTCGATCTCATAAAAAATAAAAATAAATAAAAAGCAAAAAGTATCTTACAAGGTGGCGATAAAACATAATCATAGAGGCGCTCTAACCGAACCGTCAACAAGCAGATACTACAAAAACAAAACAAGATTCAGTTCATGTGTGTGTGTGTGTGTGTGTGTGTGTGTGTGTGTGTGTGTGTGTGTGTGTGTGTGTGTGTGTGTGTGTGTCTCACTTTGAGGCTCTTTAATAGTTTTAGGTGTCAGAGATCCTCTTATCAGCGTTCGGCTGAGTTGATTCTTGACATTCTTGGAAGTTCTTGATGTTTAATTCTTGTCTTCAGCTGACATTTTCACTCAGAGCCTCGGCTAACGTTCTGGTAGAGTTATGAACAAATGTTCTTCCAGTAATGTTCGTTTTAAAGTTATCTGGTCTTTAAAGGAACACTCCAGCGTTTTTAGAAATAGGGCTTATTCAGCTTCTCTCCTACATTTAGATATGTGGGCAAATGCATTTGTGTCTCAGTGCATTGTTTTAGTTTGGCTAGCTTAGCTTAGCATAATGAATGGTATCCTATGTTGCCAGCTACCATGTCCCTAGTAAAAGTTATCAAAAACACCCCACCCTATTACTTTTTGTGTCCTGCGTATTCACAACTATATTATGGTGAAGCGCAGGCGAAGCAGAGATAATATTCTATATTCCCCATAATATAGTCCCGATATCTGCCGAGGAAATCGCCTAGTCTTAATCTGCAGCGCTATTTGTACTCGTTGTGAATATGCAGGCCACAAGAAGTAATTAGGTGGAAGTTTTTTTATCACTTTTGCTCGGGACATGCTAGCTGGCAACATAGGATTCCATTCATTATGCTAAGCTAAGCTAGCGGCGACCCTGCCAAACTAAAACAATGCACTGAGACAAAAATGCATTTGCCCACATATCTAAATGTAGGAGAGAAGCTGAATAAGCCCTATTTCTAAAAACACTGGAGTGTTCCTTTAATAATGTTATTTAAATGTTGTTTATGCTAGCCTAGATATCTTGACGCACTAGCGGCAGCAAACGTAATTTGCAGCCAGGGTGTCTAACAACTCTTCGTTGGCTTATGAGCTTGAAAAAGCAAACTCTAGGCAGGCCAATCACATTGCGTATAGAGTCGGTGGGTGGGCTGGGCGATACGGCCCCAAAAAATGATCACGATATAATTTTCCATATCAGTCGATATCGATAAATATCACGATAAATGTAAAATCTTAATTTCTTTAAAGTTTAAAGGCATATTTTTGCTCCTGAGTATAAGATGTAGAAAACAGACAGCTAACTGTGGTTAACTATCCTTTATTGTCAAAACATGACAAACACTTCCCAAACAGATGAACAATTTATTAAAACTGAGGTCGATTTATTTATTATTATCTTAATTGTGGTCAGCATTTTTTACTCTACACTTTATATCAATAATTTCATTACTTATTGTGTAAGTAGTAAAACAATAAAAACGCAAACAGGCAACAAAAAAAAATCAGTTTTAAGTTGAGAAGCATTTTGAGTCCGCCCTCTCGCCTCTCAGTGGATTGGTCCACCGTGCATCTCACACACACACACACACACACACACACACACACACACACACACACACACACACACACACACACACACCTCACCAACAGTGGGCTGGTCGGGAGAGAGCAGAGTTCAGTATTTGTGGATCTCCAGTAAGGGCTGTCGAGTCTATTTTATTCATTTTAAACATCGGATGAAATTATTTCTCTTTTGATACAGGCGATGCCGAGTCATTAATACATCACCAAAGACAAACGATTATGATAGCGATGTACAAGTCCGATGTTTTAGTGATTATAGTTTGGTAACGTTAGCCTGTAAGTCACCCACTACAGCTAACAAAGTGCTAAGCCTGTGTGTGAATGTAGTTAATGTAGATTTACTGCTGTGTTGGGCTCAATGGTATATGGAAGAACTTCGAAGCAGGATAATTAAATAATTAAATTCCATGTGGTGAACGTCAACCTAAGCAAGCAGTCCACGTACGGGATAGCCAAAATATCCCCAAACCACTGAAGTTGAGCGAACTAACTTGTCAGTGATATCTGTGTCCTCCGAGCTGGTTGTGGGCTCTGAGTTTTCTTCACTATCGCTCCTTTTTATCGCTCCGCTTCACTCCGATCCTCCAATCCTGTCAGTCACTGACTGTAAACAACAGCGCGTGCGGCACCCAGACGCCCGGTCTGCAATACGCATGCGCAGCATTACGCATAACGCGTAAGCATTATATCGAGAATTTATCGAACTGTTTTATCGAGGAAAATTATATTGTGATAATTATCGTTATCTTTTTATCGCCCATCCCCTAGCTTAACATAATGACGGGTGAGTTGTGACGGTTCCGTGTGCTGCATGTAAACAAAGAATCTGGCGAACAGCGGCCTTTCGAATAGGCTTTGGCTGTGACTCTGGAAGACTTAGAGTTAAGCTTTTCTTTGAGAAGAGATCAAAGAACGGGCAAAAAAGGAATGTGTTCAGAGTTTTGCCGACCAGATACTCTAGAGTAACGCTCGGAGAACACTCTAGAGTAACGCTCTAGAGTAACGCTCAGAGAACGCTCTAGAGTAACGCTCTAGAGTAACGCTCAGAGAACGCTCTAGAGTAACGCTCTAGAGTAACGCTCAGAGAACGCTCTAGAGTAACGCTCTAGAGTAACGCTCGGAGAACGCTCTAGAGTAACGCTCGGAGAACACTTTAGAGTAATACTCAGAGAACACTCTAGAGTAACGTTCAGAGAACACTCTAGAGTAACGTTCAGAGAACACTCTAGAGTAACGCTCAGAGAACGCTCTAGAGTAACGCTCAGAGAAAACTCTAGAATAATACTCAGAGAACACTCTAGAGTAACGCTCGGAGAACGCTCTAGAGTAACGCTCTAGAGTAACGCTCAGAGAACACTCTAGAGTAACGCTCAGAGAACACTCTAGAGTAACGCTCAGAGAAAACTAGCGTAATACTCAGAGAACACTCTAGAGTAACGCTCGGAGAACGCTCTAGAGTAACGCTTTAGAGTAACGCTCGGAGAACATTCTAGAGTAACGCTCGGAGAACGCTCTAGAGTAACGCTTGCAGAACACTCTAGAGTAACGCTCGGAGAACGCTCTAGAGTAACGCTCGCAGAACACTCTAGAGTAACGCTCGGAGAACGCTCTAGAGTAACGCTCGGAGAACACTCTAGAGTAACGCTCGGAGAACACTCTAGAGTAACGCTCAGAGAACACTCTAGAGTAACGCTCGGAGAACACTCTAGAGTAACACTCAGAGAACACTCTAGAGTAACACTCAGAGAACACTCTAGAGTAACGCTCGGAGAACACTCTAGAGTAACGCTCAGAGAACACTCTAGAGTAACGCTCGGAGAACACTCTAGAGTAACGCTCAGAGAACACTCTAGAGTAACGCTCAGAGAACACTCTAGCGTAACGCTCAGAGA
Source organism: Pseudorasbora parva (assembly GCF_024679245.1). Lineage (NCBI taxonomy): Eukaryota > Metazoa > Chordata > Actinopteri > Cypriniformes > Gobionidae > Pseudorasbora > Pseudorasbora parva. The sequence continues at coordinate 47,160,162 of NC_090179.1, forward strand.
ACGCTCTAGAGTAACGCTCAGAGAACACTCTAGAGTAACGCTCGGAGAACACTCTAGAGTAACGCTCAGAGAACACTCTAGAGTAACGCTCGGAGAACACTCTAGAGTAACGCTCAGAGAACACTCTAGAGTAACGCTCAGAGAACACTCTAGCGTAACGCTCAGAGAACGCTCTAGAGTAACGCTCAGAGAACACTCTAGAGTAACGCTCGGAGAACACTTTAGAGTAATACTCAGAGAACACTCTAGAGTAACGTTCAGAGAACACTCTAGAGTAACGTTCAGAGAACACTCTAGAGTAACGCTCAGAGAACGCTCTAGAGTAACGCTCAGAGAAAACTCTAGAATAATACTCAGAGAACACTCTAGAGTAACGCTCGGAGAACGCTCTAGAGTAACGCTCTAGAGTAACGCTCAGAGAACACTCTAGAGTAACGCTCAGAGAACACTCTAGAGTAACGCTCAGAGAACACTCTAGAGTAACGCTCAGAGAAAACTAGCGTAATACTCAGAGAACACTCTAGAGTAACGCTCGGAGAACGCTCTAGAGTAACGCTCTAGAGTAACGCTCGGAGAACATTCTAGAGTAACGCTCGGAGAACGCTCTAGAGTAACGCTTGCAGAACACTCTAGAGTAACGCTCGGAGAACGCTCTAGAGTAACGCTCGCAGAACACTCTAGAGTAACGCTCGGAGAACGCTCTAGAGTAACGCTCGGAGAACACTCTAGAGTAACGCTCAGAGAACACTCTAGAGTAACGCTCGGAGAACACTCTAGAGTAACACTCAGAGAACACTCTAGAGTAACACTCAGAGAACACTCTAGAGTAACGCTCGGAGAACCCTCTAGAGTAACGCTCAGAGAACACTCTAGAGTAACGCTCGGAGAACACTCTAGAGTAACGCTCAGAGAACACTCTAGAGTAACGCTCAGAGAACACTCTAGCGTAACGCTCAGAGAACGCTCTAGAGTAACGCTCAGAGAACACTCTAGAGTAACGCTCGGAGAACACTCTAGAGTAACGCTCGGAGAACACTCTACAGTAACGCTCAGAGAACACTCTAGAGTAACACTCAGAGAACACTCTAGAGTAACACTCAGAGAACACTCTAGAGTAACGCTCAGAGAACACTCTAGAGTAACGCTCGGAGAACGCTCTAGAGTAACACTCAGAGAAGGCTCTAGAGTAACGCTCAGAGAACACTCTAGAGTAACGCTCAGAGAACACTCTAGAGTAACGCTCAGAGAACACTCTAGAGTAACGCTCAGAGAACACTCTAGAGTAACGCTCAGAGAACACTCTAGAGTAACGCTCAGAGAACACTCTAGAGTAACGCTCAGAGAACACTCTAGAGTAACGCTCAGAGAACACTCTAGAGTAAAACTCAGAGAACACTCTAGAGTAACGCTCAGAGAACGCTCTAGAGTAACGCTCAGAGAACGCTCTAGAGTAACGCTCAGAGAACACTCTAGAGTAACGCTCAGAGAAGGCTCTAGGGTAACGCTCAGAGAACACTCTAGAGTAACGCTCAGAGAACACTCTAGAGTAACGCTCAGAGAACGCTCTAGAGTAACGCTCAGAGAACGCTCTAGAGTAACGCTCAGAGAACACTCTAGAGTAACGCTCGGAGAACGCTCTAGAGTAACGCTCAGAGAACACTCTAGAGTAACGCTCAGAGAACACTCTAGAGTAACGCTCAGAGAACGCTCTAGAGTAACGCTCAGAGAACGCTCTAGAGTAGCGTTCTAGAGTAACGCTCGGAGAACGTTTTAGAGTAACGCTGGGAGAACGCTCTAGAGTAACGCTCGGAGAAGGCTCTAGAGTAACGCTCGGAGAACGCTCTAGAGTACCGCTCTAGAGTACCGCTCTAGAGTACCGCTCTAGAGTACCGCTCAGAGAATGCTCTAGAGTAACGCTCTAGAGTAACGCTCTAGAGTAACGCTCTAGAGTAACGCTCGGAGAACGCTCTAGAGTAACGCTCTAGAGTAACGCTCTAGAGTAACGCTCTAGAGTAACGCTTGGAGAACGCTCTAGAGTAGCGTTCTAGAGTAACGCTCGGAGAACGTTTTAGAGTAACGCTGGGAGAACGCTCTAGAGTAATGCTCGGAGAACGCTCTAGAGTAGCGCTCTAGAGTAGCGCTCGGAGAACGCTCTAGAGTAACGCTGGGAGAACGTGTTTCCATAATATTTGCAGAATAATAACATGGAATGTTTCCTTAATGATCACATATCCAAGAAAAAGACGTTTTTTTTAAAATACTAAAACAACTGCACATTCAGATATAATTTGAACATTAACAAAACGTTCTTAGAACATATGGTCAGCCGGGTAGAACTAGGGAAATAAAGGGTGAAAGTGTGCATGCGTAGCTCATGTTATTCTTCAGAGCCTGTTGTTTATGTTGATGATGCTGATCTGAGGAAGGTTTTGAAATGCAGTCGGTGAAATCAAGGCGGTGTTTTTACAGTGGCGAGCGCGTCAGAACACGTCTGCATTTCTGAGTGACGGCGCTGTTGGCGGTTCACCAGAGGGCATGAAAGATCCTCCCGCATGTGCATGCTGGGATACTCCAGCCAGAACACGTTTTTGTGCCTGTGTGTGTGTGGCCATGTTTTTGTGACATATGAGGACACAGATGTGTATAATGCCATGGGTATGACACAGGTATTACAGGAGAGGGTGAAATATGAGGACATTACCCATGGCCCCACTTTACAAAAGGCTTATAAATCACACAGGAGGAGTTTTTATGAGAAAGTAAAAATGCTGTGTGTGTGTGTGTGTGTGTGTGTGTGTGTGTGTGTGTGTGTGTGGGGGTGGGCACTATTTTAAGCAGTTGATGCATCTCTGCCATCTGTGATAAACATATTTTTTTCGTGGCAAATCAGGAATCAAAAAGGCATTACGTTTGACGAAAATGTCAGTGATTTTTGACCAGGCAAAATATTTGCCTCCCTTTTAATCTGTGTTTCGCCCACTTCACCGCACTGAAACGCCTTTATATCGGTAATAAATGACCTGCACTCTATACTTCAACTACTCCATCCTCTGCATCAGATGTATTTTTGGTGTTGTCCTTTCTTGGCTTTCCTCTTTTCCCAGTTTTACATTTCACTGTGGGTTTTTGGATCTCCTAATGCTTAAACAGGGTGTGCCTCAGGGTTCGGTCCTTAGTCCGCTTTTTTCCCTTCATGCTCCCTCTGGGTCAGATTTTACATGGATTTAACTGTCATTTCTATGCTGATGATATCCAAATCCATGCCATCTGTAAGCCTACTCTATCCAGTCAACGTTTCTGCTAGTGTGAATGAAATAAAAGATGGTCCAACTCCAGCTTTCTGAAACTAAACATGGACAAAACTGAGATTATCATCACCGGATCTCCCTCACTTCGTCATGCCTCATCATATCATGTATTATATCTATGGAAAGGCGCTATAAAACCTATTATTATTATAACTCCTCGACATATAATTCACATCTGAAGCTCAATCTCCCTGGAGGTTTCAGCACATCACTATCAGTGCTACTGCAAACCGTCATTATGATACACAAGTGATGTTTTCACAGGAAATATGGGTGTTATTTCAAAACATTCGCTTCTTACATCCATTTCTTTATTCTTTCGTGTTTGAGGAAAGTTTGTGTTTCTCGCCAGATTTTCGACCCAGTGTTATTTAAGATACTATTATAGTTTTTATTAATATTTGGAGTTATTTTATATATATATACATAATATATATATATACAAAATATATATATAACTCTATACATATATTCCATTTTAAATTCAATTTTAGTAGTTTTGTGTTTATCTTTACTTGCTTTCTCTTTAAAGAACGTCTATATAGTTTTTATTTATTTTATTCAGTTTTTTAACACATGTTGCCTTGGACTAATAAGATAAATAAATGTACATTTTTTTGAATATCTTAGTTTATTATGCGTTTTATTTTATTTAAGTAATGTATAGGACTGGCATGATCATAAATTTGTCCTGATAATGATTAATTGCCATTAAAATAATTATGAGTTCATTCTGTTATGTTCATGTTACTTATAGTGGAAGTACTTGGAATCATCTATAATATATCATTATATTATATTATATTATATTATATTATATTATATTATATTATATTATATTATATTATATTATATTATATTATATTATATTATAGTATATTAATTATATTATAATCATAATAAAATAATACAAATTATAGAAAAAAATATTTACTTTAATGCTGAGGAAATCAATAGTAAAATAATATAATGGTATAGTAAACAGTAAATGGACTGCATTTATATAGCGCTTTCAACAGACCATATGAACCACTAAGCCACTACCGCCCCACGGTTTATATAATATACAAATTGATTGATTGCTTTTAATCACATTTGACATAAGTTTGTAAATATAAACATTTTATAAACATAAAATTGTGTGTGTGTGTGTGTGTGTATATGGGGGGGGGAGGATTTTGAACCTAGACCACTGTGTGTGTGTATGGGAGGCTTTTCAATTTGGGTCGGCCAAATCCAGGCGGAAATGGCACCAGAGTAATTTAGTGTAAATACATTACTTTGTGTAAAACAAATGCCAAAGTGATGCATATCTCCAGAAAGACGAGACTCTAAGCTTTCAAATGGTGCCTCATATGAGGTCAGAGCTCCTCCACAGACATATAAAATGGAAAGAATATACATGACGATGTCATTCCCCACCGTTTAACGGCTCCACAGAGTTTAGGTGGATAATCCCCCCTCTACTAAACGTTACACTTGGCACACTGCAGTCAGGCGAGTCCCGTTCTCCTGGCGACCGCCAAACCCAGACTCGTCCATGGGATTGTCAGACTGAAGCGTGATTGGCCGCTCAGAGAACACGTCTCACTGCTCTAGAGTCCAGTGGCGGCTGCTTTACTCCACTGCATCCCACGCTTTGCATTGCTCTTGGTGATGTAAGGCTTGGATGAGCTGCTCGGCCATGGAAACCCATTCCATGAAGCTCTCTCCGCTGTTCTTGAGCTCATCTGAAGGCCACAGAAGTCTGGAGGTCTGGAGCTGTTGACTCTGCAGAAAGTTGGTGACTTCTGCGCACTGTGACCCTCAGCATGCGCTGACCCCCGCTCTGGGATTTAACACTTCGTGGCTGAGTTGCTGTTGTCCCCAATTGCTTCCACTTTGTTATAATCCCACTAACAGTTGAGCGTGGAATATTTAGTTGTCCTTTTAAATGAATCAAGGCCTTTGGCTTTCTTTGTGTGTGTTTGT